>NW_027226503.1:0-52110 GCF_022539635.2 Chironomus tepperi | reverse complement strand
CGTCTGATTCAAAGAAATTATGAATACACAGCTTACAGGTGTGTTGCATTAAGTGTGTTGGAATTTCCAGAATACCACATCAATGATAAGATTTTTATACTGTCTAGGGAACCTTCGGAGTGGAATAATTGGGTAAATTGACATTCTGTCAAGCTGCTAGAAGTAACTTTTATTAGCTTAGTGATGAAACGAGGCTAAATCAAAGAACGCCTCGTAGGACGTGGGTTTGATTCACAATTAAAACAAATTGTTAGGCAGTTCTATTTCTGTTAAGCAATCGAGACTCAACATATTAAGCTTCCATTTAGTGTTAACAAAACTTGTAGAGCACAAAAGCTCATGGAGGCCTTCTTCATTTTGTCTCTCGAGTGTCACAAAAATCCCTCAATATGCATTGAAAATAAAATAAGAGCATTTAGTCGAACTGTCATTTCTTGTTCCTTCTTCTTTCCAACTGATTCATTACAAAAAAAGAAACTTTTCCTATCTCCTTAAAATAATTTTCCAGCCAACGCTAAAATCAATGAACAATAAATTATTTTTCTATAGAAAAAAAGTCTTTGACCTCTATGTCTAACGCCAGCAGAGACTGCTTCACTACTTAATTATTAGGATAATGAACTCAATTCACACCATTTGTGATTCATCTTATGATTGAAATTATGATAATTTTATGTATGTGACAAAGGGAAATGCCAAGTATTATTCTGACACTTGTTGGGGTTCAATAAATTGTTCCTTTGTAAATGAGTTTGTAGTGCTACATCTGCCTTTTGTGTACTGGATGCATGGTTGTGTTATGTGGAGCGAACAACTTTGATAAAGAATAACTTAATGTCTTTAAAAAATCACAGTCAATTGGTATGTAGCATAAGAGTAATGCGCTCCTTCTAGTACTCCTTCATATACTGGTCGTATACTGGACTATCTTAGAAGGCCCATAAAGTTAGCTCTTCCTTACTTGCACTATTACTTTATCAATCGTACAGATCAGTTACTTGATCATCCGCGACTTCCCAAATTGTCGCCCGAAGGTAGCTCCTGTCGGTAAACTTTGCTTGCCAATTTGCAATATCAAGTGCAACACTATCAACACAACGCTTCCTCCAAAGTGTTGCTGATCGTCGAGCTCATAAATTTGTTACTATTGCTGGTTTGTCTGCAATTTCCAATACCTTATTCACTTTCTTGATTAGGTCTCACGACATCCTTCTTCCTTGTCATTTATATCTCTGCTTTTCCCACAGTTATTCCATGAGGTTCCGCTTATCTCCATCAAATTTCAATTACGAAAGTCAAACAATTTCCTTTTTCGGGCAATATGCTCGAGACTACTGCTAAAAGCAAAATTGCAAAATGTCACCTTTTAATTAATCACTGATAGCATTAAAAGATAAGCACATACCAACAACTTAATTTGCCTCATAAATAAATTCAATGTCAGCATTTTTAAAATCGATATTGTTCATTTGCTTCCTGTCTAACCTTGAGTATCATTTTAATATAAGTTCCTAGCTGGTCTCATTAAAATACTCAAAAATTAAATTTACTGTCTCTATTGTTATCCTGTATCCGACAAAAAAAAATAATTCAATAATATTCTGACATTGACATAAATATAGCAGATTGAATGTAGCTATAAGAGAAGGTATTTTTCAATGAAATTTATTGTCTTTTGATTTGGAAAATCTGTGAAGGAATGATATCAAGCGTAAAAATGACAAAAAAATTAAATTAATGATGATGTTCTGAGCAAAACAAGATATTGGGGGATATAAAAGAAGAACTTGGAGGCAGTGCAAATTTTTCTTTAAAGGCTGACATTATCATTCTCTGTCATTTTATGATCCTTTTTGGTATTATTTTTGATGAGTTCTTGATTTCATGGGTGTTAATTGAGTCTTGATGTTTGTTTTGCAGGATTATGTCATCGTATTTTGATGCTGAAATAGTTGCCGACGTTACTGTCTAAGATATTACCCGTAAATAAATATGTGGACATTAGCTTTATTGATAATCTAAGTAGGATCAATAATTTGTCAGGCAACTTGTTTAGAAGACGGTGTCTCATTTCCTCTGCTTTCAAAGTTGACCCGTCTCTCCAATAGTTCAACACAGCCTTCTTGGAAAGTACGCGGCGTAGAAATGCAAAAAGTCAGATGTCACGATTTATATCGACTTGGTGCGCTGGATTTTTTTACCTTTTCTTCGTCATATGTCTTCAGGGATAGAACTAAAGTTGCATTTTGATAAAATGGACATAAAGCAGTCAAAACAATTTAAAATCGGGCTAAATTTAGCAATGAATAGCAGAGTAGACAGGACTTCAAGTTGGATGCGCTTACTTATTTGAAGTCCAAGACTTTAATTTTTGGAGTCTAGACTGTAAAATTCGGACTTCCAGTATAGGTCTTCTAAAGTTCTGCCAATTTTGATGAGGGTTTCAATTGATGACTTTTTTAAGAAAACTAAGCGACCTTCTCAAGCGACACAAATGAAAGCTGCCTCCATGTGGGGTGTATGGTTAAATGAGATTTATCGGAGGAAAAGCTTCAAAGCGGAACCTTCTTAATTTGTCCCGCTCGAACTTACTGACTCTAAAATCTAACCAACTTAAAGTATAAAGTTTCAAATGATCAATTTCAAAACCAAAGATTATTGTGTAAGGCATCAAATTTCAGCATTTATGACATTTCCAAAAATGAACAAGTCAATATCAGATTAACATCCTTTCTTAGAATAATCATCTAAAGTGACATCCAACTCATGCTTTTCTCATCTTGGAAATGAAAAGATCCTTCAGTTATAGCTTCCGATTTTTTGATTTTTCTCTCATTGTGATTATTGAGAAAAGCAAGAAGAATAAAAGTTGAAAATAGGCAATAACAAAAAAAGGCGATTTTTTTGATCCAATCCGACTTCTTTCCTTTCCTTTCTCCTTCAATCAATCTTTATGAATCGGACAAAGAACAAATAAAAATTGTTCTTTCTGTATTCCTTTTTTGCTTTTCTTATTCTTACCCTATCGTCATCAAAATGAAAATTTATGCCAAAATAATCAAAATTTACTTTATTTGTTCGTACTTCCGCATGGATGGAATGAGAAGGATGAAAATTGAAAGCAATATGAAATATTGAGGCTGTCAATTTGATTGAAAATTAAAGCTGACATTTTCACATTGTTCTTATATTTCCAGATAAATTATCCATAAAAGAAAAAAGTCTGTTGCTACTTCATTCTTGCACATTTTATTGAGAAAACTTTTAGGAACAATCGTATTATATCTGTATCCAATTTATGTTGTGTCTGTAGGCGTGTGAACGGAGTTGGGAATCAATGAGTTACAATATTTTATGACAATTCCCGAGCAGCACAATGTGTTCGGTGGGAGAACCGCTTCATCGCCGTATTAATGTCAAGACATGATGCCCTGACTGCATCACGGCGTCTGAATTTCCCCAAATATACTATTATGTCGCCCAGGTTAGAGGATGATTTAGAGACAATTTCGTGTCTGAATGTAGGAGTAATAATTACATCGTGTATCTGCTTCCACCTGATTTGATTTATAGCAAATTGAGTGGAAACAGAAGTTATTTTCAACGTGCACATGGCATCTAATTGTCGAAATTTTTTTAAGAAGAATGATGAAAAATTAGTTATAAATTGCGAATCATGTGATTTAATCTTGCAGGTGACTTTGTTAAGAAGTCTCGAGGAAAAGCGTCGATTATGGTATAGCATTAATATTCGATAAGCGTCACGCTTTGAGTTATGATTTATTGAATATTTTTGAACAATCACATGGTTCTAGAAAGTTTTAAATACATTTTTTAATGATTATAATGGATTATCACGTGATTGACTTTCGAGAAAGGTCTCTTTCCTAATTGTTGAGTCAATGTTGAGCATTGATATACGAAATTGACTTGAATCTTTAACAAATTAGTCATGATAAGATCAAATACAATTGATTTGACTTCAATTGATGTATTCTGAATACTACTAAAGCATTAAAATTGGAAAAATAATACTTATAAATAGCTATCGACCAAGAATTGCATACCTGCCCTTTCTTGCACCCAGCAGACTAAAAGCATGCTCACGTGAGCTTGTTCGCTGTAAATTCACTAATAATCACGTTTGTAAGTGTTGCTCTAACCTTCCTCTGCTATTGAGTACACTCTGCCGCCAAGGATTCATTTTGTAGATGAACAGCTCTGAAGTTTTCGGTTGTATCTTATAGTTCGTGTAAGGCGGCAGGCTACTATTTTTGTTTGCAGACCAACACTTTTGTTTGCTAATAAATGTTTTAATTTGTTAAAATTTTACAAAAATTTATTTGAATAAAATAGAAAGAATAAGTGAGAAGTTCAGCAACAAACTCAGCTACAGTCGTTGTGTAGTGGGCATTTATGTTCTAAGATACAATAGAATACAAAAATAATCTAAGAATTCAAATTCACAACCAGATTCAAAATAGGAATACGTTCTAGCTTTTAGGGAACGTTCATAACTTACGTAATGCATAGGGGTTCGAGATTTAATTACAGACTTCCAATTTTGATTCATAACTTTGTAAAAAAGTGCTACGTTGAGACGGAGGGGAATCTACCTCGAAGTCGACTCGGATTTAGTATGGAAAAGTCAACTCAAGTCGACTCGACTTCATACAAAATTTGAGTCAACTTCTAGTTTTGATTTTTAGTGCTACGTAATTTCCAAACATTCCCTTGTAGTGATAAGTATAAGTCAAATAATGTAAATATCAACACCATTTTTATGACATAATAACACTTTTATTCAAATATTCCACTTATCTTTCAAGAATTCCTTCACAACCAAAAGTGGAAAAAATGCGTATGCGTCACAAAAGTCCTTTGTTGTTATAGCAATTCCATAACTTGACTGGGAACGTAATAATAAAAGCAATAATAAGACGATTGTGATGAAAAAGTTTTTTCATTGTTATATGCTTTGGAATTTTTTGATTATGTAAAGACATGAAAATTTTTTTTCTTGGGAAAATGTTTCTATTGACTGTGACGAGAATGGAGAATTTAATTTTTTCCTATCCGATTACTGAAATTACAGAGCATATGAAGATTTTCCTCTTACTTAATACTAGTATTGTTTTAGATTCTTGTTTAGGGTTGAGCCTCATTTTGATCAAAAACAATTGTTTGCATTAATGGATATGAAGTTCTGTTTGGAAATTGAAATCACGTTTGCCAGAAATGTGCATACATATCCTTTCAGGATCTGCTATGTGATGTCTTGAATTCATCATTTTAAGAACGAATATTTGTTTGAATTTAGCCCCGGGCAATGTGACCCGTCTAGACCAAAATATTTACAATTAGATATCAATATTGAACAGTGCAGCATACTCGCTAGGGGTGCCACTAAGTCGCCGTATTAAGGGAAGGGTGAGAAGTTGCTCTGATTTCACCTTTACTGCTGATTTCGGTTTGTGGCATTGTGCCGCTCGAGAACTGGTCATCGACATTCAACTTTCATATCCCAACTCAGGATATGACCTTCACGTGAAGGCAACGGCCATTTGATGCCAATAAAAGCAATAATGATAAAGCAATTAATGAGTCGTGGCGGAGCCTTTTTCATCTATGTCGCTAAGGGACTTCTATTTCGACTTATTGATGGATGAGATGAGAGAAAAATCTATACTGAATAAAACGAATTTAAAGGAAATGACAATTTCTGAAGAAGTCTTTAAGAGGCTCATTCAGAAGAAAATTGAAAAGTTGTAAATTATTTTATATCAAAGATTGATTCATGGCTTTTCATTTCGACAGAAGTTGCCAATTTATTTGGTTTTGTTTACAAAGTCATACTATTGCTATATTTAGGTACGATACAGAATTATATAAGGTGCTGTGTATTTTTAAGACATTTTAAAGGAACAACTAGTATAAACGTGAGCACTTGAGACCGACGAGAACGCATTTTTGCCAAGTTCATAGCTCCCTTCAGATCATATAAGCTACAGTCTCTATACAAATTCTAAACTCATGTCACATAACGTAAAGTCACGTGCTACGCAATAAGAACATAAGAAGCTTACGCAAGGAGTCGTTCATTTGAGACTTTATTAATTTTTTGGAGCATTTAAAGAAATATTAATTTTAAATGCTTATTTTAGGCAAATTAACAAAGTTACAACTGCAGAAATTACGCGACAGACAAAATAACTGTCAGTTTACATTCTGAAAATTATTGACATGATCTAAAATTTGACACATCTACCTCAGAATGATGAGAGTAAGAGATCTCACATTTTACGGGTTAGAACAGTGCTGCTCAAACTGTGTGTCGCGATACAAAGTGTGAAGCTGAAAATTTATGCAAATGCCATGATCAGCATATGTGCCGTATCTCACCACCTAAATGTGCCGTGACACAAAAAGGTTGGCCAGCACTGAATAAGAAGAAAGTAATTGCAGTCGACCCTACATCACATAAATTCAAAATATTATGAGCGAAAGATAATTGAATTTCATCCTATCTTGATTCTATTTGCTGAATTTACCGTGTGTATGCTTATATGTGTCAGTTATGTAACATCAAACCATTCGAATGAAGAGTTCACATTTCGAAAAATTTCAAATTATTTACACAGTAACATTTTTGAGGTTAGATCCTGTGAATAAAAGCCTTTGCTAGGATTTTATATGATGTTGTTAAGGAAAGCGTGTAAAGTCTAAAAGGAAGCTCATTGTGTGAACAAACATTGTTACTCACTGTTGATTCTTAACAATTCACTCCGAAAATTACATAAAAAAAGCTAAATTTATTGTCATAGCAATCGTTGCATATCACTGCTCAATTGAATCGCGTCTAGAGTATATTAAGCTATGACAGCAGGTTGATAGTAGTGTAGGCGCATTTGATATGCTCGTGCAGAGGTTTACATTCTTATGAATATTCATAGCAAGTGGATTCAAATGCTTTTAGCATTCAACAATGCCTAATTCAATTCAGATCTACAGAAATGTCAGAACAACAAAAGGGAAAATGCTTCCTTTGTTCAAAAGAACTTGTACGCTGCGTATTTCCGGTTGTTTATTGTTTCTGTGAGGTTTCTAATTTTAGAACTCGCCATTAAGTCAAAGTGTGTAGCCATGATTTTTTGATAAATCTAACAAAGAAGCAAGTGTGCTTATTCTAATTTCCTAGACACAATTCCGGCATGTTGCTCTGTTTGTTATTGACCGCATAACATTCACAGCTCTGAATCTTGTGATATTCTTTTGCTTAAGTGGTTCCATAATATACATCCACATTAATATGTCAAAAGCAATCGAGTCTATTCTTAGGAATGGAAATAAACTATATCAGCATGATATAGACCGATAACATGTACGAATGATATTTATATCAATTATATTTTCTTTGACATTCAGGCTTCATCTGCATGTATACACGAACTGGAAATTAATTCTCTGCCTAACGTCGTCGTCGACACCAATAACTAGTGATAACATCAATGAAACAGTAGCAAAAAAAATGGAAGCACAAGTTTCCCTGCCATTAACTTTTCTGCTATCAGCCCCGTCTATGGAGCAATTTTTAAATAATTGATTTTTTATGGTGTCTCGTACAGCTTGTGTGACATTTGTGCTTCTTTTCAACGTCTATGGTCGGTTGCTCTTTTCTAATAATTTTTCAAATGTTAAAACTCGCATTATTTCAGTCGTGGACAATCTTTGTGCTGGAAAATGCTATGAATCGCATGCTGTGTGCGGTTTCAGTCTAGACTTGTCATCAAGGTGTGCCATGGAATATTAAAGGATGTCCACCACTGCAATATCCCTACAAAATATATTTTTTAAGCACCAATTTAGTATGACAGACTGACTGGATATTACACATAATATCCTCTTCATGTTTTATTCAAAAATGAATTTTAAATTGAATAAAAAAAAGCATTTTGACAAGCGCTTGACATTGTCATGCTGAAGATAATTTCCTTTTTCATAAAACATCCTAATGAAAAATTCTCACGAACTTTTTCCATATAATTCCTTACTACAAGTACATAATTTCCTCTTCAAAATCACAATGTTTATTTTGACCCAACATTTATTCCACTTACTTCCTTTGAAATCGAAGAAAAGAAGATTAAGTGTATTGTAAGGAAATCACAAGTAAACAGAAAAAGCGCAATCTGAAGTCTTTATTGTTGTCAATTTTCATTGATTTAAGATGGTTTGAGGGTAGGATTTGTGATTCTTATGTCAGAATTCAATATTGAAGCTCATGCTGCATTTGAAGGATTTAAACGTTTTTGCCACGCAAACTTATTGAACCTTACTCTAGGGCTTACTTCTAATAAATCGTTTATCATGGGTGCACTCCATGTAATAAGCATGCTCTTTGTGAATTAGGGTTGTCTTTTAATAATATATTATTTAAGCTAAGTCAGTTCCTCTGAAGCACCAAATATGTAATTTAGGCATATTGTCAATGTGACACTATGATGGAACTCTGTCTTTCTTATTACTAGCCGGAAGACTCAGTTTATCACACCAACAGGCAATTGTGATGGTCATTATCATTTGTGTGAAGGAAACCAACTTTTAGAGGTGTGGCCAGGAAGGGATGGAAGTTCGTATTGATGGAGGAATTCGAAGGGGAATTCTTTAATTTGCTTGGATTTTTCGAAATAAATCTCAAAATCTTTCCTTTTTAAATTTAAACAAGCCCTACTTCTCCTCAAAAAATGTATGAATTTGCACCCTGCCAACTGGTCTGACAAAACCAACATTTTAGGAACTCAGTACATGAAGTGGTTTCAACATCTAGGGAAAATCAATCAGCCAGGTTCTAGTGCAAATTCTCGTTGTCCGATGACCGAGATTGAGACCTCCCGAGTAGTCTAGATTACCACAGTCTCGAGAACTTGTCCGTATATCCTAGTGCTATAAATTTTGATAAATGACTATATGAATCACAAAATGTTAAATATCAATATCAAAGTTCCAAAATAGCAATAGACATACAATTCAATTAACAATGTCGTTCAAAATTATTCACTTTTTAAGTGACATTGGGTAAATCCATCAATCTTTCGCACGAGCCAAAATGATGACAAAAGCACATCAACTTTATGAAGAATAAAAAATATCCCTGAAAATTCTATCATTAATGTTTTCTTTTTTCTTTTTTTCTATTCTAGTAGTACAATAGAAGGAAATGCCAACAAATATGAGAAATGAAGTGAATCAATTATGAAAGAAAAGGAGATTGACAGCTTTAACTTTATATGGATATATGCAAAATCAGAATAAAGTGAAGTTTATAAAAAAAATATATATTTTTTCATGAATGAACTGGATAATTTACTATAGAATATGTGAATCAAACTAATAGATATGTTGAATAGGACTTGTCATCGAACATTACGTTATAGTTTGTGCTTTCTTCTATCTCTGTGTAATTCAATTTAATACGAAACGTAACAATAAATTACCAAGAAATAACAAAAAAAAGTTGTAATTTTATAAGGAATAGTAGGGGTAGACAAGATGATGAAAAATATGATTGTACCAATTGAAACTGCACAATTTTATGCAAGTTCAATGGGAAATTATGGTTCAACTGTCGAGCAAGATCATGCAATGTTGATGGCATTGAATTTAACAAACGATGAACTTTGTGTTCAATTGAGGGAAAATCTAACCGAATCGCAACAAAGTCAAGTAGATTGGGCATCATTCGAGTGTGTCCATGCACCGCATTTGACAGATAAAATGATTATAAAAGTGATTGTACTTAGCCTTATGGGAATTGCGTCGCTAATCGGTAATGTTGCTACAATTTGGAACATACAAAAGAATCGTGCCACACGAAGAGCTTTAAGACACAGTTGTAGTGCCATATATGCTCTTATCCTTCATCTATCTGTTGCTGACATTCTCGTAACATTTTTCTGTATCATTGGAGAGGCACTTTGGAGTTATACAGTTGAATGGCTAGCGGGTGATGTCGCTTGTAAATTAGTTAAAATATTTCAAATGTTTGCATTATATTTATCGACAAATGTTTTGGTGCTTATTGGGATTGATCGATGGGTTGCTGTGAAATATCCTATGAAATCAAAGTTTCTTAACACAGCTCGTTTTGTAGTAAGTATTGGATTTCCTTTATCCTTATCAATAGAAAATTGACTTCAGGAACATGTCCAAAGTGAGCTTTCTGGATCTTTTTTATATCCAGTCTGTATAACTTCTGGATATGTTTCTGTCCTACACAAGTTCCGAACATCTTAGAACAGCCCCAATAGTTCAAAAGTCTTTCACACACACATATATCCCACAAAGTCAATTCCTTTTTATGATTATTATTACTGCTATTGTTGTTGACATAAAAATTTCCTTTTACTTACTTTTCATTACAGGTTTTTATATATGTGCTGTCTTTCATCCTTAGTCTGCCTCAGGTGAGTAGTTAAAGAGAATTTGTTGTTTTTATGATTATATTCTTTATAGCGTTTATTTTTCTAAAACTCTACTTTTATGACTTGAACAAGTTAAAGAAGAGTGTTTATTGACTGTTGTGGACTTTGCGCATTTGCTTGATTCCAACACATTATGTATGGTTTGATGGAAATGTAATTTCCAAAAACGGGAATTTTCTCGAATTTCCAGGAAACTAGAAAAGGGTATTCCCTATTCCCGATTCCCGAAAATCTGACAGGAATATTCCCGAATTCCCGTTTCTTATAAAAAACATTTTAACCAAACTTTTTTTGACTTGAAATTTTCAATTTTTTGAATTTTTTCTGAAAAAATGTCTTTTAATTAATAATTTAAAACTAATGTGTTTGTATACATTATTCATTGTATATTTATTCAAGTTTTATCAATTTTTCTCACAAAAAAAATTTCAAAAATTTGAATTAAGAAATTACTAGAATATTCCCGTTCCCGAAGGTCACTCCCGTGCCCGTTCCCGATTCCCGAAATTTCACGGGAACGGGAATTATGGAAACCCTATGTAAATGTAATTAATTGCTTTAAATATTGAAAATAATGTTTATTCTTCGAAATTTAAAAATAATCTGAACTTTTGTATGAAATGGGGTATTCAACTATGCACAATTATTATTATTCAAATTTTGAATATTCGTTACAAATTTCTTAGAATATCTCAATCATCAGACAAGTACTGATTTTTCCTCTCATTAAATCATTTAAAATGTGTTCAATTTCGTGAGAATTTTACATTTATTTTTAAACGTACTTCAGACGTCAAGAAGCATATTTATCACATACACAGAATTTCTGCAGCAACAAAAGTTGAAATGTTTTAATGAAATATTCGAAAGTCTCATCTTTCGTTGTTTATCATTTGCAGAATCAACATACTTATCTTAATACGAAATTTTATGACATTTAGGATTAGGAAGAAATAAAGAAAATTAAGAGCGACAACAACGTTTATTATGAATTTAAAGGGGTTAATTCACAAGTTTTGTCAGTTATTTAAATTGGTTGCAAGAAGTCACTGTCTCAATTTGAGTCACAAAGCTCAAAACAGAACTAGAAGTCGATTCGAATTTCATATAAAGTCGAGTCCACTCAAGTTGACTTTTAGTTCAAAATCAGAGTCGACTTCAAGCTCTGGCTCAAGAGCTCCCCTACCTAAGAAGTAGGATGTCACTTACGAATGCTCTTAAATGTTGTTTGCCAAAATCACAAAATTCTATTAAAATGAATCCTTCGTTATATCAATTAACACTAAGTATAAAGAAAATGCTTACAAATCACGTCAAACGTGAGTCAGTAGATGTAAACGCCTACAGCAATTTAAATTAAGCTCATAATTAACATATTAACGTATGATGATTATGTTTAAGCTTAAATCTTGACTGAAGAGAAAATATTATTCTAAAAATAATATTTGAAGCATAAGCAATCACGTTATAGCTATGAGAAGGGATTCAATGGCTTATTCGAAAAAATATGTAAAATTTTATTTGCAAATGCTTCATTGAATTTAAAAGAGATAAAGAATTCTCGTGAATTTTATGCTAAAGTGGATAATGTCGAAGCTTCCTGAAAGATTTTCTCATTTCTTTTGATTACCATTAGCTCAATGATTGCATAAATTTGCGGTATCTGTAATCTGATTTGCATAATCTATCCAGTAAGAAATTCTTTTGAAGGTATTTAAAATATTGCTTTATGTGACTGATATGGCCGAGCGACATAATTGAAGAAGGGCTTCATCAATGAGCTTTGAAGGCTCTCGAAAAAAACTTTAAAGCTCTACCAATATGCTTTAAGGCTCCGCCAATGAGCTTTATGAGCTCCGTCCATGAGCTTTCAAGGTTCCGCCAATGAGCTTTATTGCCTCCGTCAATGTGCTTTGAAGGCTCCGTCAATGAGCTTATAAGGCTCCGTCAATGAGCTTCTAAGGCTTCGCCAATGAGCTTTGTTGGCTTTGTCACGTTACCAACATCATAAAACACCATAGGATACGAGAGTAAAAACCTAGTAACCTTGCTAATTGGTACCATAAGATGCTCATTGAGCATGTGCTCTTATGTTAAGGACAGAGCTTTTCGAGCCTAAAAAATCCATAATGGAAAGCTTCTTCAATTGCGCCGCTCGGGATGCACTGATTGGCAAGCTTAGAAATAGTTTCATTCCTCGTGCAAGAAAGAATTTAATCAAGTTATGTACAACAGCACAATAAATTCAAGCACAACATTTTCCCGACAACGATCATGACAGCCTGAAAACTTTCACTTTGTGAAAAGTACTTTTTACAATATTTACCATCTGTTACTGTTCCTTTCACATTCCTTGAAATTTTCTTTGAGTTAAAACGTAAATCGAAAAAATCGAAATAAAATTTTTCTTCATACACGATTAATCCTTATTTGCCTTTACACCTTTATGAGTGTGCGATTTCGTCGCTAGGATCTTTAAGGACGTAAGAAGTGTGGCAACAACAGTTTTTTATTCTACGAAGGAATGAAAAAAAAATTAATATAAAGTGTGTTTATTAATGCGAACACGCTTCTTACATCAATGATCCATATTAAAGGCATCAATACAGCATCTTTTTTTTTGTTTCAGACTTCGTCAGCAAAACATACTCGTAACTATAGTAATATTCATTTGCTTTGACGTGTGAATTTCATTTTGAAAGCTTTTCATTTTTTTCTGAAGATTTCTCGAAGAGGGTAATGAATATTTATATACGACATCAAAAATGTCTGCTACTTTGTGATTTTTTTTCTCTTACCCAAGAAAAATGTGCGATGCGGAAGCATTCACTAATGATGTTTAATACTTGGAAATGAGATCAGGGCTCATTTGTTTGCTTACTTATTTCGTTACTAACTTGCTCTGTTGATGATTCCATGACCTCCATTATGATTGAGTTTGAAGTTAGAACTCTCGCTTGCCAGTTGTCAATTTCACATGCAACAATGAGTCTATCAAAATCTGATCCTGAATATCTAGACGTGGGAAATTTTTCACTTTTTGTCATAAAAATGAACGAAAATAGCCATCACTCTGCTACGGGTCAAATTTTGTATGGACCCGTCGGAGATATTCCGCGGAACATATTCCGCGGAAGAAAATTCCGCGGAATCAATCTTCAAGCGGAAGTAAATTCCACGGAAGGTTTCTTCCGCGTAATATATTCCACGGAATTAATTCCGCGGTATTTTATTCCGCTAAAATAATTTTTTGAAAAATTGTACCGCGGAAGAAAATACCGCGGAACAATATCTTTCGCGGAACTTTATTCCGCTGAAATTTTTTTAAAAATTTGTTCCCGGAACATTCTTCCGGGAATTTTGTTCGCGCGAAATTTCTTCCGGGAATTTTGTTCCACGGAACTTTCTTCCACGAAATTTGTTCCGAACAAGTTTTCATATAATTTTTTTTTGACTTATCAAAAATTTAAATTTTAAATGACATTACGGAGTCATTCAACAGATTGCAGTACCTTTTCAGTTTTCTTGAGACCCTATACCTAATTTTATACTATTATAAATAAAAATTTATGGGATCTTTAATTAAAAATTTTTGTTAAATATTAATTCACAAATTATTGATGCCCAATAATAGCATTGTTGTGGAATAACTTCACTTGGGGAGTAAATGGCGAGCCGGAAATAATGTCGAAATTTTATTTTCGATCGAGTGGTAATAACTTCACATGCACCTACAAAGTGTACACTCTTAAAAATAATTCTAAAATTTTAGTTTTCAACATAGCACCTAAAACTTTATTTTAGATTTTAATACTAAAATTTTTGAATTTTAAAATTTTTATTTTTAATTTTAAAACTTTAATTTTAGTTTTTCTAAGGAAAATTTTTAATATTAAAATTTTAAAATTAAAAATTTTAGTTTTTGAATTTTAAAATTTTAGTTTTAAAATCTAAAATTTAGTTTTAAAATCTAAAATTTAGTTTTAGGTGCTATGTTAAAAACTAAATTTTAGAATTTTTTTCAAGAGTCCAGAGAAACTTGAAGTGAAGTTATTTCTGCACCATGTCGGAATAACTTTACTTACACTTTGTAGGTGCATGTGAAGTTATTACCACTCGATATAAATCGAATAAATAAAATTTCGACATTATTCCCTGCTAGCCATTTACTCCCCAAATGAAGTTATTCCACATCAATGCTATTATTGGGTATCAATAATTTGTTAATTAATATTTAACAAAAATTTTTAATTAAAGATCCCACAAATTTTTATTTATAAAAGAATAAAATTAAGTATAGGGTCTGGCAAAAACTGAAAAGATACTGCGATCTGTTTAACCACTCCGTAATGTCATTTGAAAATTTAAATTTTTGATAAGTCAAGAAAAAAAAATTATATGAAAACTTCTTCGGAACAAATTCCGCGGAAGAAAGTTCCGTGGAACAAAATTCCGGGGAAGAAAGTTCCGTGGAACAAAATTCCTCCGGGGAACAAATTTTTAAAAAAAATTTCAGCGGAATAAAGTTCCGCGGAACATTGTTCCGCGGTATTTTCTTCCGCGGTACAATTTTTAAAATTATTTTAGCGGAATAAAATACCGCGGAATTTATTCCGTGGAATATATTACGCGGAAGAAACTTCCGTGGAATTTACTTCCGCGGAAGATTATTCCGGGAATTTTCTTCCGCGGAATATGTTCCGCGGAATATCGGGTCCATGCACCTACGCCCTGTGCTACTCAAATTTTATATGGAGTCGAGACAACTTTCCCAGAAAAAATCCGAATCAATGTCAAGCTGTGCATGCCACTAAGGCCGTTTCATTTCTTTCCATCAATGCAGCAACGTAGTGGTGTCCTAGAAATTTCTTTGAACTGTCCAAAAGTAATGAATGCATATAAATTTAGAGACGTAACAGTTTTCCTTATTTTAGCACTTGAAGCAAATGTCATGAAAATCAATGTATGTGACAGCATTGATAATCATCCCCTCAAATCTATTCGCCAAATTTCCAACACAATACTTATTTTCCTCTTCAACAATCACATATATACAGTATACATATCAGCATTGTGATAAAATTCGCGTTAAATTTCTCATCACAATCTCTTCAAACCCAACGCATTCATTCAACATGCTTCGTGCTTGAGATGGAAAGTTCTTTTTTTTATCACATACACAATATGAGAATCATGATGAAAAACTTTTTTTTACTATCTACACTTTAAACTTTCTATTCTATTCTATTTTATCAAATGAACCTTCTTCTTTGATTCTTCTTACATTCCTAACTTCCCTCAAGTATGTATGATAATATGCAGCATACACATGTGACAATAAAAATTGTTACTTAACAAAAAAATAAGAAATGATAGATGATGTGCAGTTTTCTTCGTTACAATTTGATATGCTGTGGTGAATAAAAAAAAGAGGGTAAAATCCAACAAGAAGTAATAATTGAAGAACAAGATTGAATGTGAAGAAGGAGAGGATAGATTGTTGATGTGTGTACCTGAATGACCCAAATGTAAAATGTTTCGGAAGAAAAAACTTTTATAATTCCATATTCCATCATTTTTGGAGATCCAAAACGAGAGTGAAACCAGTGATGAAGGTTGTATATTCATTTATTCGCACCTTTACTTTTTATTACTTTCTGAACAGATAAGCAATATTTTTGATGAATTTAATGTGGAGTTGTTTGTAAATGGAGTACAGCTGATTCTTTAGTCTATAGCATAGTTGGCAGGACTTTGGGAGTCCGGACTCCATTCGGAGCGCCTCCTTATGCGAGTTCTGACAGTTCTGGTCTATAGATATGTTTTCTAGCTACACGCATGAAGAAGACTACGAAACGGAGCTTTTGAAGCTCCTCTAAATATCTTTAATTAACACCAAATGGAAGCCGACTCCGTTTGGCATACTTACTTACTTGCTTACTGGAATAAAGCTCCGATTTGGAGCCTAGGTTATTATAAAATGCCTTCCATCTGACTCTATTGCACTATGGGCCAGAATTAAAAATTCTTTCAAAAATTATTTCTGTTGCTTTTATGATAGTCCCTATATTACTCTATATAATGGTGGTCAAAATAGTTTCCAACTCGACAGCATGTAGGAGAAATAGCACTTTGAAGTTAGTATGTCGCCCATTTTCAAGTATCATTCAAATTGATCTCACCGATTACTGTATTGATGAATCTTTTTGAAACTTTTTTTGTTTATTAGCTTAATATAGATACTTAATTTTGAGATATAAAAAATTTTCCCAGGTATCGGAAAATTATGTGAAAAACTTAATTTTTCTTGAAAACCACGTGGTCACAATACTTCCGTTTGTCTAGCTCATTCCTAGTGGAATTTTATATTCTTAATTGTTCTTTATATTAAAGATATTATAATAATCTACAACTTTTGTGAACATATTGTATAGTTTTGTCCAAGTTCTGATAGTGAAAAAATAGCTTTTTCCCAAAAAAACTTCAATTTTTCGACAAAAATCGCTCTAGCGCTTCAGGGCTATAGATGGTAGTGGAATTTTATTTCAGATTTTGAAAGCTCTCTGTTACTACTATCAAACAAAGCAATAAAATAAGAGTGCGTTCTCTTGGCAAAAGGCACTTTTTTGGCTCTGAAAGTCACATGTCACGCACTCCTCATATAGAAAAATATTCATAAAAATTTTGGATTCAAATTAAATTTATTAATTATAGTCTAGATTGATAGATCTATTCAAGGCGCATATTTTGAGTATAAATATGTCATGTTTTGGTCCAGTTTTATGGGCAAAATTTCAAAATTTCGATTTTTACTAAAATTTTTGAGAAAAAAATAACTTTTTTTCTCGAACTCAATGAAACTTGTTCAAATTTTTTTAAAAGTTGTATTTTTATGTGTATAACAACTTTTGTTCTGCAAGTTCTCATAAATATTTGATTTTCGGCCTGAAATTTTGAAAAAACTTAAAAAAATCCTAATTTTTGGGTATTTTTTGAACAAATGTTACGAAATCTTATCAAATATCAATTTTTAACATGACATTATTGACTAACTTTATGTTTTCGAGGATGATCTTTCATTTTCCGATGAGAAACATATAGGTTTTTATATAAAAATGTTCTAAAAAATGACTTTAAGTAGTTCGAGCAAGGAGATCAAAATATTCAAATTCACTTTTCCATAGCTAAAACTATTCAGATGACTTTAAAACTTTCTGAATTCATTTATTATTGTAATATTGACTAATTTATGGCTAGTTGTGGTAGTAATAACAGCTATTTGATCAGATTTTAGTAATTTTAGCAATTAAAATTCAACAAATAATTTTTTTAATATTGCATTCTTAGATGTACTCAAGATTACTAAATTTCTCGAATTTTCGACTGAAAAATCATTTCTGACTAAATTTTGACCCAGTTGCATAAAAGTGTTGCCACAAAAATGCTTCAAAAAGCATTAAAAAGCATGTTTAACTGTAAGTTCATTTTGAGCTTTGTATGACTACTAAATCTTGACTTTGTTCAAATTTTTAAACTTTTTCAACAATCTCTGCCCAACCAGACAGATAACAGACACTAAATAAAAGCAAAATAATAATGGAAACTAAATTTAGACGTGATTTATATTTTCCTAAATTTTTTGGAAATTTCCGTTTGTTCAGTCTCTAAAATCCTATCATATAACTATTATTAATACCAAAACCAGCAATAAATTAGTTAATATTACAATAATAAATGAATTCAGAAAGTTTTAAAGTCATCTGAATAGTTTTAGCTATGGAAAAGTGAATTTGAATATTTTGATCTCCTTGCTCGAACTACTTAAAGTCATTTTTTAGAACATTTTTATGTGAAAACCCATATGTTTCTCATCGGAAAATGAAAGATTATCCTCGAAAATATAAAGTTAGTCAATAATGTCATGTTAAAAACTGATATTTGATAAGATTTCGTAACATTTGTTCAAAAAATACCCAAAAATTAGGATTTTTTCAAGTTTTTTTAAAATTTCAGGCCGAAAATCAAATATTTATGAGAACTTGCAGAACAAAAGTTGTTATACACATAAAAATACAACTTTTAAAAAAAAATTGAACAAGTTTCATTGAGTTCGAGAAAAAAAGTTATTTTTTTCTCAAAAATTTTAGTAAAAATCGAAATTTTGAAATTTTGCCCATAAAACTGGACCAAAACATGACATATTTATACTCAAAATATGCGCCTTGAATAGATCTATCAATCAAGACTTTAATTAATAAATTTAATTTGAATCCAAAATTTTTATGAATTTTTTTCTATATGAGGAGTGCGTGACATGTGACTTTCAGAGCCAAAAAAGTGCCTTTTGCCAAGAGAACGCACTCTTATTTTATTGCTTTGTTTGATAGTAGTAACAGAGAGCTTTCAAAATCTGAAATAAAATTCCACTACCATCTATAGCCCTGAAGCGCTAGAGCGATTTTTGTCGAAAAATTGAAGTTTTTTTGGGAAAAAGCTATTTTTTCACTATCAGAACTTGGACAAAACTATACAATATGTTCACAAAAGTTGTAGATTATTATAATATCTTTAATATAAAGAACAATTAAGAATATAAAATTCCACTAGGAATGAGCTAGACAAACGGAAGTATTGTGACCACGTGGTTTTCAAGAAAAATTAAGTTTTTCACATAATTTTCCGATACCTGGGAAAATTTTTTATATCTCAAAATTAAGTATCTATATTAAGCTAATAAACAAAAAAGTTTCAAAAGATTCATCAATACAGTAATCGGTGAGATCAATTTGAATGATACTTGAAAATGGGCGACATACTAACTTCAAAGTGCTATTTCTCCTACATGCTGTTGAGTTGGAAACTATTTTGACTACCATTATATAGAGTAATATAGGGACTATCATAAAAGCAACAGAAATAATTTTTGAAAGAATTTTTAATTCTGGCCCATAGTGATTTGGTGTTTGCAATTGACATAGGACAGCCAGCGATAGTCAGTGTTATACGTCAACTTCATTACACTATGGATCACAAATGATCTGGACGGCCAGCGAAGTAAATTAAGTAAATTATTCTTTTATGTTTTCCCTCCTCAGTTACAATCAAATTCCGTTATATCATACAAATTTTCAAAATCCACGTGATTCTCCATTCAAATGTATGAAACTATGAAGAATTTCTCATTGTAAAAATTTCAAATATTTCATAACCGTTATGACTTGGAATAATTAAAAGAAGAAGGAAGCTTTAGAGGGGAAATAGCAATGTTTTCTTCATAGAATAAATTATTGTTGGATAGACGAATATAATAGAATATAATGTAGGGTTTGCTTAAAGCAACGGACGAGGATAGACGAGCTCTGATGAGAAGTCTACATTATCATCAAAAATACATTGCAGTCAATTTAACAAGTTCAAGAAATATTGTCATTCGATTTAGAAGAGAGAATTATTTAATAATAATGGTAATAAAGACATGCATATCTCCACTATCTCCATATCCAATGCATTTCTAGACGCATCGACTAGTCACATACAGAAATTAATATAGCACTAAAGCACACTAGAGTATCATAAATGCACTACAACTATAAAAGCATTTCTATATATGAAATACATGAAAAGCTCTCTGAAAATGTTAAAAGAAATGAAGTTTCACTTCATTATAAATTTAAACAAACAAATGAAATGCTTTTGTGCAATTTTGCATTACATTTGAGTATATTTTCTATTTTTAGTAACTCAACAGCATGAAATTGCAGAACGATTACTCATTTATATTGTTTATTTTGTTAATTCTTCCAGTATAGAGTTACTCGCGTCATCAAATGTGAGATATTCTTGCCGATTTCTTGGAAAATATTAATCTCATGATGATTTTAATTGGGTTTTTTCAAGAGGACGTCCGCAAATGATAATTATCATAAATTTGTATTTCTTCTTACTGCTAAGCCAGAGCGACGAACCACATTTTTAGTCGTTTTCGGTTCGAAGTCAGTCTTCATGCTGTCTTCCAGGCAACTTCGAGTATTACCGTCAATACGTCTGCGTTACGGTACCTCAGCGAACACGATATGCTGCTCGGTTAACTCTCTACTATATGATTTCCATTCCAAAATTCCCAAAAGCATCACAATATGAAATATGGATGAGATATCTCTTAATAAAGTCAGTCGTCATTAGTTAACACACAAAATTCTCCATAATCTCTTCAATCTCACCAATTAAACCAACAAATTGCTCCACTCAGAACAGCTTCAATGCAATTTAAAATGTATGACCATGTCTGGATAGATTTTATTCTGAGAATAGCTTCACAAAAAACATGAACAATCTCATCGAGTAAGTAATTTAAAGCATAAACAAAACGAACAAAATTTCAAAGAATTTTCGTTCGCCTACGCTTATCTGATGATAGATGTGTAGTCGCACATAATCCAGACTATATGGCGCCTTATCCAAACAGCACAACGTGTTTGATGTATTAACAGCTAGACTCGAAGTGGGACTTGACGACACCATGACGGCTGATCTGGACTCTTACTTATTTACTTAATTCGCTGGACGTCCAGATCTATTGTGATTCATGGCCACCCTCAGTTGTCGTCCAATGCAGGTTCTATCGGTGGTTTCCGTCTGCCAATTACCGATGCTTAATTTGGTCAAATGAATGTTTTGGTTCGAATACGTTAGTCGCATTGTGCCGCTCGGGTTTAAACGTTAATTTCGTTTGATTTATTTACAGCAATCGTTGATTGGTCACAGCTGGAACTTACTAATCCATAAAATTTGCCCAAAATTTATATTTTAAAAATATATTAACATTTTTTTAATATAAAGCTTTGTCATTAATAACATTATCAACAATAATAATTAATAAATATATAAATTTGTCCACTAAGTCCATACTGCATGCGACAGTATGCCTTCTTTAGATGCTGTTGGAGGGGTTAAATCTTCATCACATAGGAAGTCTAGAGGTAAATCGACTAAATATCCTTGAATACTCTTTAACTTTTCTGCAGCCTTTTCAGGATCGGCTTTAGAGAGAGCTGGTTCATCATTATATTTCTTAAGTGTTGCAATTGTTCGGACAGCATTATTTGGTATGCATTTAAAGACTTCATCGAATATACTTGAATTTTCCTTTGATATTTTTTGCCATGTATCTTTGAAAAATGCATCGGATATAGGATCATTAATATCAATTTCATCTTCTCCATCATCGTTTTGTTGTTGCTCGAGCAGCCCCAAATGTTCTCTAAATAAATATCTTCTCAAGCTTCCCGCAAAATTACCCGTCGGGAATGTTTCACCATTCATTTTTCCATCATGAAAAGCTTCATCATTTACAATTATTGCCATTTCAGAGTCTCTCTTGCCCAACATTGATCGATCATTTATATTAGCAGATCCAACAATTACTGTTCGATCATCAACAATCATTAATTTTGAATGAACATAAATTAGTTCAGTTATTGGCACTTCATTTAATGTGGAATGATTTCGTAGACTATGAAAGCTTATATAGTCCAATGGATTCTTGATACCAGCTTTAAGGAGTCGCTTGAATATTGAATTTTCAGCTCTAGAAATATAAATGAAATAATAATTCAATTTACAGAATATACAATTGACTCATACCTGCATATCGATGCATAATTCCAATGTGTTATGATTCTCAATGCAATACCGGAATTACCAGCAACATCACCTAAAAGAACGAAGCTTTACATATATATTTGTATCATAAATAAATCAATATGCATACCTTCAAATCCTGGCAATAATGGAAGTACCACATAAACACGAAATACTTTTTTCTCACGGTGAGCTCGCACAATTCGTTTATATAAGCTTTCGGCAATCTGATTCTTAACAATGGCATCGGGAAAGCCTAAAGAAATGAAAAATTGATTCTCAATGTAAATGTAGTGTTGAGCGCGTGATATTGTCTCCACATATGCTTCATGTATACTCTGTTCAAGATAATCATTTTCAATAAATCCAGCACTCCAATTCGATGCGCTACGAAGTACTTGAACTGTAACACGTTCAAGATTAACTTTTGATTTATTCCAAAAATTTGCATCAACACGAATGTCATTGTAACTTTTTGGCATGAGGTATGGATAACTTAAATTTTCTCTGGCTTTTTCTAATTTTGATGCATTCCATCGCATGATAAAGTGACGTGCTACATCGCGAGCTGCAGCACCAACAACAACACTTGATATATCATGCCATGGCATCCGAGGCATTTTGTTACGATCTACTAGATCTGTAAATGGCTGATTGAGTTCGGTAAAATCTTTAAATATAAAATTTGTATAATCCTTTCCAATCCATAATTTTGCTTGTCCATCAAGTTCAAAATAGGCTGGAGGAATTTCTTCAGTAACTGACTCAACTTTTATCATCACTGGTGCTTCTACGACGCCGGAGCTTCCACCATCTGTGTTCAATGTTAAGCGATTTATTAATTCCTTTCCCGTACTTTTTACATTATCCTTAATCTTTTCTGTAATTCCTTTACGTTTCATTTCGGGCGTATCTCTCTTTGTATGCTCATTCAATTCTTCCTCGTTTTCACTTTTATCCTTATCTTTTCTTAATGTCACTTTCTTGGTCTTTGTTGTCGTGATTGTAAGACTTTCTTGTGTTGTAACGCTCAGATTGTCTCTATTAGTATTTGCCGTAGCAGTCGCTTGCAATATTTCGGTCGATTGAACAATTAGAGAGCGTAAAGGATTTTCAATAGTCATATAAGATCGTCGATTTGCTTGCTTTGCAGTTATACTAATACTTCCCAAATCTGTCAATCTATGTTTATGATCGTCCCATCTTCCATAAGCTAAATCTATTCCACCAACAAATGCATACGTTTGATCAACAACAACGAGCTTTTCATGATGTGCCCAAAAGAACACTCCGACACGTACGTGATCTGGATGTCTTAAAACCTTAATGTTCTCATGTAATTGAACTAATCTTTGTTTGCTGTAGTAGCTATTTAATCCCAATGCCATCTCAACCTCTTTATAGAGTAGAATAAATATCTTCACGCCTTGTCTCTGCAATGAATTAATGAAAGTAAATTAATGATGGAATTATTCCCGGAAATTAAATATTATACAATCAAAAACAAAATTTTGTCGTGCTATGCATAACAAGAAAAAGCGCCAATTTAAAGTGTTTTCTTAGTTCAATTAACTTATGTGAACTTGCTTATTTACTGTCAAAACTATTTTTAAACTGCGGCTAATTGAAATATTTCGAAATTCCTACAAACAGAATGATTGTTTTGCTAATTTACCATGAAACCTTATAAATGTCGAAACTAATTTGTAAGGTTTTGAAATTCAAATTTTAATTATACGTTAAAATTCAAAATTTAAATATTCGTTAAAGGCAATTTGAAATTAAAATAGAATTCTAACAAAAATAACCTTCAAGGTAAAATGACTCACTGTCTAGTATCACTTTTCATACACAGATAGCGATGAACGATAAAAAAATTAAAATTCAAACTGATATCACGTGAAATAATTTAAAGAAAATTCAGCACTTACCGCTTTTCGTAACAAAATTTTATCCAAACGCCAATATTCACCATCGAGTGTTGGACGTTTCATGTAAATTTCAGGACTCAACCACCAATCGGCTATGAAAATTTCTTCTAATGCACCTTCCAAAGCATCAGCCACCGCACTCATGTGGTTTGCACCATCCACAAACCATGAAGCTAACGTTGATGTTCGTACAGGTGCGAATGAATTGTGTGGATTTGGTGAGGTAAAATCTCGTGCTGTAGAATTTGCTACTTGCTTAAAATAGTTATTCCAATCTTTTGCTATCTTTTTCGATGAATATTTTATGACAATGTAACGTGAATTTGTCAATATTTGTAAACCGCTTCTTAATCCTGTACTATACATTCCCAACGATGTCTCAAAGCCTTGATCAAACAGAATAACACTACGAACAATACCATCTTTTGGACGTATTAATCCAAAACAGGTTTCCTTAACAAAAAGCCATCGTTGTTGCCATTGTGAACAGCAGCTTTCCGAACAAAAGTAATTGCATCTTATACAGCATCCCAATGAGAAGCATCCAAGTAAATTGCATTTTTTATGTCCAGGATTTGTGCTGCCAGTTCTTTTCTTTATCATTAATTCACGTCCCTTCTCGCCAAGTGCAGCAATGAATGAGAAATTAGATACTTGTAGGAAATTGATAGTATCATGATGATTCCGATACAATGTAATGTTGAGTAGATTGTATAGGTAATTTTCTAATTGTTTTATTCTTGATGGAATTTGATCGACAGATAGAAGTGTGTCCGGACGTTTTGGAAACCTTGGCAATGAACCTTTTTTTCTCTTCTTTTTCTGCTTCTTCTTGTTTGTTGTTGTATCATTGGACGCGTCATTTGCTATATTAGAATTACTAATCGTTGATATAGAAATTTTATGATTATTTCTAAAGCTACTACGAATTTCTCGATGTGTGCGTGACGGGAGAGGAAAATTCAAGGACGTCCGAAACATTCGCAGTGAATTGTGCAAATTGACAAAATCTTTATAGCGTTTCTTAATTGTCCAAATGAAGCTGCCATGCTGCAATTGAATTGTGTATAGAATTGGATTTAATAAATGTGTTGTCATTGAACGTTCATAGTTGGTTATCGATACATGAATTTGTGTACCCGGTATGAATATTTTACGATCAAATGAATTGAACTTTATAGGTACACTGTAGATGTAATTATATGGCAACTCTCTTGGTGGCTTAATATATGTTGTTCTTGTATCAACTTCTTCATCTGAACTTGAACTGTCATTTGCGTGATCACCATTTGATACAATTTGTGTCTTATTTTGCTTCTTAACCAACACTGGATTTTGTCCGACCGTGACGATTGAAAAATTGTCTTCTGGAAATGCCAATTCTTCATCATATTCCGAATCTGGTGAGAGCGTCGCATCGGTAAGATCTAAAAATTCATTTGATGTTGCACCATAGTTATTCAACTCTGTATTTGAATGTTCCATTCCGTAATTTACAACTCCACCTTCCAAATTTGCTGCGTTTTCTGCTTCTCGTATCTTATCTAAAATGAAAATAATTTCATTCGATTGACGTAAATGAAGATGGAGCCAAGAGGTTTGAACTTTGCAATATGAATTAATATCGTTTAATAATAGGTCTGAATATATTACATATTTCTAAATCCAACAAAAAAAAAGCCAGTTTGCTTTTCTATTTCGCGACTTAAACGTTCAACAGAAAGTAAAAAACTGAGCGGAGCGAAATAAAAAACTACAAAAAAACTCAAAAAAAATTCCACACAAGCACTCAAAAAAAATCTTGAATTGTTCAATCGGACATGTGTTGTGTGCTTATGTTGTGATACTTAACTTCTCAGACAACGCTCTCTCAATATTATTGAATGTAAGTTTTCACAATGACTGTATCGAAATAGAAATAAGCACTTCCATACATGTGTAAATACATATTACAATCTCGTATCATTCGGCAGTGAAACAATAACAAAAACATTCAAGCTTTACATGCTTTGATGTTTTCGACATGTGATGATCGAATATTAACAGCAGTTGGATGTGCTGTGTCTGAGTTTTTTTTTTAAATATAATAGAAAAAAGTATCACCAACAGCGGGTAATTAAAGCATGTTTCCACCTTGAACATTTTGCAATCTTTTGTCAAAGAGTTTTTTTTTGGGAAAATGTAAATTGGAACTGCCTTGATGTAATGGCTTTGACGTAGCTGCATGAAAATTGGTACTCAAAGAGGTTTTGAATTGAAATGTTTTGGCTGTTTTCATGTCATTATAAGAATGTAAATTAAACCTTCAGGTATTTAGATTAATGAGATCCAGAGTTGCAATTGGGCGTGTCATGTGCACCATGGCACCAGGTGCCAACCCATCTTTTTCACGATATTGGTATGGATAATAACGGGACTTTGGTATTGTAGGCTGCGTTGGTCTAATAAATCTAAGAAGCACGCAGTAAAGCGTTACAAGACTAATGACACTTTAAAGAGTAACAAGAGGGGGATAGCATACCACAGATAACAAGAATACCATAGCGTGGGCAACTTTCAGTTTATAATGAAATCAGAACCACTCTTTTGATAACATTTCTGCTTTAATCCTACAAAAGAAGGCTGTAAGCCGGAGTTTCCATTAAGAGAAATCTCAAGCTCGAGACCAAAACATTCCAGTTCCGATCTTTAGATTTGTCCAAACCGAAACTTCAGGGAACTTTAGTTTCCAATACACATGAATACATGATTCGAAAAAGAGCAAGTAACAAATTTCTTCTACCGAGATTCGAACCCATGACCGCTTGATCGATATTTCATTAATTAAATACCTTAGTCCTTAACCATTCCACCACCGACCCACTACGTCTCCCACAATGTAAGCTTGCCAATTTATTGTATTGTATTACATCACACTCAATACCCAATAATACTCTTGATAATCGCTTGAGGAAATTTACAATATAATTTTCACAGAACATGAAATAAATGCTCAAATAAGTTACACAACCCAATCACACCATAAAAATCATTTAATCCACACACATATCTCATTAAAATATTGAACATTGCTGTTATCAATTATTGCATTATTGCCATATCTTGTGACGCATTCAGGAAGAACAAAAAAAAAGTTCATCAGCCGTTAAATTAAACCTTTATTCATCCGTAGCCGAACTTTTTCACAATTCAATTTACTCACAAAATAAAAAAAAACTTTTTTTTCAGCCACAGAATTGTGAAAATTTTTCATTTTTATCAGGTTTTAAAATAATATGATTTACTAGCTTAATTTGGCAATTAATTAAGTATTAAGGTAATCTCATTATGATGGAAAAAATTAAGAGTTGGATAAAGTTGATTGAGAATTATTAAAAAAGGTCCAATTTAAAATGTGAAAATTAAATCAATTGTAAAGTTATTGCTGTAAGAGATTCTGATTATATGTTTAAGGGTTGTTATTATGCCAATTGTACGGAAATCCTGACTGAAATAAATTGTACAGGGTGCTAAAGAACGTTTAAAGACTATTCATTATAATGTGTATTAAATAGATGTTCTTAGACTGAATTGAAGTAAATCGGTCATTACTAAAGATAACCAAAATTGGTTTGACATCCAATTGCCAACATCTCTAGATACACCCCTTCCGGTATTTAATACTGGTATTACAAGAATTTTTAATAAATTTATCAAAATTGATATCATTTTGTCCCAAGAAACATGTCTAATCATAGCTTGGATGCGGAAGATGATGTAATGTATTCATTTATACTTGATTCAGACTCAGACGTATCGTCGTTTAGCTTTATTAGGCTAAACATTCTTTGTCAAATATTTTGTATGTACTTTATCTTGATGAATTCTTAATTAAAAATTGAACTCAAAATAATATTGATGCTGGGGAACTCGAAATACCTTCTCGTGGCATTAACCGACCATTACCGGAATCAAGAAAGCCACATAAGACTTAGACCGTTGATTGCATTACACCAATTAGCTTCATATTATGTTTTAAATCACTATCATCATTGACCTAGACCTTTAATGAATCTACATCTTCAGCATATGAATCTACTCAGTAAATATTCTAATACAGCCTAATTTATCAACATAAAATGTCTACTAGACAAATTATATTAAAAACAACATTGATATTTGACTCTTTATAAAAATCTAGCATATCAAACAAAGAACTAATCTACAGTATCTCAAATACAGCACTTAACAAGACACTTGTTTGAGCTTAAAATTTATGACAGCCGCATTTTTCAGAAGAAAATATAAAAAAAAAAATCATTAAATTTTTAAATTCTTTTTTGATAATTTTTATCACCACTCCAAAATTTAAGTAGGGAGCTACTCATATGATTATGTCAATGCATAAACCACATGATTACCATTTTATTAATACAATGTGTTAATATAATTTCGCCATCAGCGATTTCCATTGCAATTAAATTTGATAAATTAATTTTCAATTAGCGTGATTGATTGGCCGTAGGGTTGCCTGCTTGCTTTTAAAGAGCTATGACAAAGAATTGTAAATTAACAGCACAAAAAATAATTAAGTTGATCTGCCTGAATATTTACATTAAGATTTAAAGAATTGTGTGACATTTTAGACATGACAGATGATTCAGACAGATAATGTTGTTCAGTTATCTCTGCCAGAAATGAGGCTGATTTCACATCACTTTTGAACATTTTAATTTATAATTTTGTGTATAGTGAGTATCAGAAGCGAGAGAGATTTAAATGGATAGGGTTTTGTATGCCTAATTGTTTCGCAGTTCTAGAGACGACAAATCACATTACGATAACATTTCCTGATAGCACATATCGAGCAATTCATCAAATCTGGCTAAGTTCTGACCATTCGTAATTCTGATTTGGAATTTGATATGATTTAAATCCGAGTCACATCGGCTTGGTGTTAAATTTTGAATAGATCAACCGACTTGTGCAACTTGAGCAGTCTATGATAGAATTAGACATACAACTAGTCAAAGAAATCCGCTCCATCAGAGAAAATTATCTATCAACTCAAAGAAAGTGATGAATAATCCTTTAACGCACGTAGCATTGCTTAGTCACCATAAATAGTAAGATTTAAAGTCAATTCAAATGTGCTAAGATGAAAGGATCAATATTGGATTAATTTAAAAACATGTGGCTTAATGTCTAGCTTTCGTGTGTTGTTTTACAAAAGATAAGACAAATTCTGATCTAAATTTGGTATGGTTAGTCAGCCAATCATGAATATTTGTCAGCAATGCACCAAAATAAAGATATCTAATCTATATTTTGCTGTAAATTCTTGTTTTTTTCAAGAATCTTCAATCTTTTTCCTTGATTTTTCCATATCGGCACCCTTTACAATCCGAAAAGAACCAAATTCTGTTAGCTGCAATTTGGCTTTAGGTATACTATAAAGAGGCGTAGCCAGACGATCAACACTTCAATGCGCGTTAATTTGTATGATTTAAATTGGTTGATATCACTATTTTATACAAATTTTATATTGGTTATGTTTCACTTTATCCAAAAATATACTCAATCAACACTATGGGTTTGCTAGGACACCGTATTAATGCTACAACAGCCCGGCACCTTCACAGCCGATTTTAAATCATAATTACAAGAAAAAATTCCCAAATGTGTCGTTTGAATTAAAGGCTACTTTGATTAATTTGCTCAGAGTTCTGTTAATATACAAAGTAAATCCTTCTTATTAGAAGTAACCAAAGCTTATGAAGAACCGCTTTACTAACTTTGTTTAGACGCTTTAACAGTCTTACGACAATAGGCGCCATTGGGAAGCCACTTGGAATCAGTACAGACTCCAAAATTTGAACTTGTCCTCATACTTTGTATCACTCAATCTAAAACACTAAAATTCACAGTAACTTATAAGGAAACTCAAACTAGGAATTTACATACATATATTATTTTTTGCTTATTCAGCCGTAAACAACTTGTAATCACTAATTTTAAACTAATACTGAATAAAATGTCCACATAATCTCAATTTTCTCTGTATGCATCATCTCATAATAAGCACAAATCATTCATAATCACAACTATAACTCATCACATAAAGCACAAAATGTTCTGACTCATTAAAAATTGTTCATGACCTTCACAAAAACCAGCACTAAAAAATACTGCAGCATAATAAATTCAATTTTGTGACGCTTTGTAAATATCCAACGTCATACTCAAAAACACAGCGGTGCACGTTAGGAAATTTTTCAATATTTTTCCAGAAATTCTAACTTTTAGTGATTATGATAGTTCCTTATGTCTAGTATATGAAACCGCAAAGAAAAAATTTTTTCAACCCATGGCTGATGCGATATAGGGTTTTGAAAATCGGAAAAGTGTACCGACCACTTTTACTAAAAATGCTCTAACTTTTTAAGGTTTATATCAATTTCATTCAAATAACTTTTATTTAGTAGATGTAATTAGGAACTATATTTATAGCAACAATTTCAAAAATTTCAAGTTCCTTGGTGCCTCTAAAACTTAGATTTTTTGAAAATATGAGAATTCTTCATACATATTTTCACTTTTCACAGGCCGAATAGTGCCGATTTTATTAAATGTTATTTTGTGTGTTAGGTACTACCAATATCTACTAAATACTATAAAAATTATTTTTTTCGACTCCGGTTTATGTAGACAAAAATGGACTTTTTCCTCAAAAAATAGCGTTTTCGACATTTTCGAGTATAGCTCTAAAATAAGGGTGCATGGTACGGTATATTATTGCAGTTTTGAATAGTTCGTATGTTATGCTACAAGATTATGGAAAAATATGTGCAACTTTATCTGCGCGTTTTCGAGAAAAATGACAAAGTATCTATTTTCTTGCAACATTTTTATAAAAAAATTATTCTAAAATCGCCTAATGACATTTTATGAGGTAATACATATGTTTATTTAACATTTTATGATAGAATTAGTATATGTGATAATAATTCTATAAAAAATTTGAAGCTTTTTGCTAACCTATGCTGGCTGCTTAGCTCAAAAATCTATTATGTACTCAAACCAGTACTGTTCAGCACTGCTGCAATATTTTTTAATTCTAACTTAAATTATGGTTAGCTAAGGTCAAGAGCTTTCCAACGATATATAATACTTATATGTTTAGTCTTATATTAGTGGCTAAATAGTCAAAAGTTTAAAATTTCAATTTTTCGACCAAATTTTTTAAGTCAAATTTTCATTAATTGATGTTTTATATGGTTTTATAAAATAATATGTAATTTTTTCGACTGATTATGACTTAAAATGAATAAAAGTAATGATAAAAATGTTTTGGGCTCATCCATTAGTGTAACTGTGGACTTTGGACCTACGGCCATTCGATGAGCTGAAATTTTTTTTATATCCTCTTTCAGTCATTTTATGTCATAATCAGTCGAAAAAATTACATATTATCTTATAAAACCTTCCCAAACATCAATTAATGAAAATTTGACTTAAAAAATGAGGTCGAAAAATTGAAATTTTAAACTTTTGACTATTTAGCCACTAATATAAGACTAAACATATATGTATTATATATCGTTGGAAAGCTCTTGACCTAAGCTAAATATAATTTAAGACAGAAATAAAAAATATTGCAGCAGTGCTGAACAGTAGAGGTTTGAGTACATAGTAGATTTCTGAGCTAAGCAACCAGCATAGGTTAGAAAAAAGCTTCAAATTTTTTATTGAATCATTATTATATAATCTAGTTCTATCATAAAATGTTGAATTAACATATGTATTACCTCATAAAATGTCATTAGACGATTTTAAATTAATTTTTTTATGAAAATGTTGCAAGAAAATAGATACTTTGTCATTTTTCTCGAAAACGCGCAGATAAAGTTGCACATATTTTTCCATAATCTTGTAGCATAATATACGAACTATTCAAAACTGCAATAATATACCGTACCATGCACCCTTATTTTAGAGCTATGCTCGAAAATGTCGAAAAAACGCTATTTTTTGAGGAAAAAGTCCATTTTTGTCTATATAAACCGGAGTCGAAAAAAATAATTTTTATAGTATTTGGTAGATATTGGTAGTACCTAAAACACAAAATAACATTTAATAAAATCGGCACTATTCGGCCTGTGAAAAGTGAAAATATGTATGAAGAATTCTCATATTTTTAAAAAATCTAAGTTTTAGAGGCACCAAGGAACTTGAAATTTTTGAAATTGTTGCTATAAATATAGTTCCTAATTACATCTACTAAATAAAAGTTATTTGAATGAAATTGATATAAACCTTAAAAAGTTAGAGCATTTTTAGTAAAAGTGGTCGATACACTTTTCCGATTTTCAAAACCCTATATCTCATCAGCCATGGGTTGAAAAAATTTTTTCTTTGCGGTTTCATATACTAGACATAAGGAACTATCATAATCACTAAAAGTTAGAATTTCTGGAAAAATATTGAAAAATTTCCTAACGTGCGGTGTGTCTTGGGAATTTAAAAAAATACTGTAGATAAGAAAATTTACAACTGAAAAAATGTATCGTAAAAATATTGTGACGAAATTGCAGTTCATTGAGCAGTAAAATAAACAAAATAGGAATCAGCTGGTGTCTTATTTCATCACGACATTCTCACAGCAGTTCTTCTTTCTTTTCGTTTAAATCCACAAAGACTTTGAAAAAAGGGAAATAAAATTAAATTCGTAATATTTTTCAGTTCCAACTGTCACAGCAGATGAACCCGATTGTTACAAATGAAGGAGGCTTTGGGATAGAAGCCACCATGGGAGCCTCCAAGGAAACAACTACGGGAGCCACTACGAATGATTTTGGAAGCAGCTCCGGAAGCGACTATAGTAGTCAACACGGAAGCGGCTATGGAAGCCACGGATCCGCCTAAGTTTAGCATTCATTTGGTTGCCAAAACGCAGGAAGAGGAGATGCCTTCCATTTGGTATTAGTAAAAGAGGTTTTTTCGGAGTCTTTAAAGTTTCATGACGAAGCCTTCAATACGTTTGAAGGTTTCCCTAAACCGCTTTTACTGATACCAAATGCAAGCTGCCTCCGTTTAGTGTTCATTTAGTTTCCAAAAATAGGTTTTACGGAACTTACAAGCTCTGAGACCGTTACGGAGCTTATAAGGCTTCCTTAAACTTCTTTTTGTAATACCAAATGGAAGTTGCTTCCGTTTAGTGTCCATTTGGATTTACTTTACTAATACCAAATGGAAGCCGCTTCAGTTTGATAGACATATAGAAGGCATTTGACATCCACATTTCAAAGTGAAGCCTAAAATGCTCCGCGCCAAAGCCTTCCTCGTTTGTATCGCTCGGGCAATAAACGTCACAACTCCAAGTGAATTCCAGAAAAATTCATGTTATGCTTATATTTTTTTATGTATTTAACTGCTATCAAACAAAAATTTTCAACGTCACATGAGGAAGAAGAAGCACTTCATACATCCACAATAACAATTTTTTTTTCTTTTCCACCATCGTCACAATTGCAAATTTTAAGACACAAGAAAATTTATTTTTTTTTACCCATTTCTTCCACCATTTGTGATATTGAGCGACTATGCTTGCGAAATTCTTGCTTTAATTCACTTCGTTTCATGATTAATTGTGGAAAATATGCATTAAAATTAAATAATAAAACAAAAAAAAAGTTTTTTGTGAATAATTAATTTGACACAATAATTCACACCTGTCGACGGCGACGAGTTTTTTAATACTAAAATAAAATAATAAATTTGGATTTTGGTATGAATGTGTATGAAAATGTTCTTATCAGCCCCTATGACTACTACGAATATAATAAAATTATTATATGTATCAACACAAAGCTTTTTTTTTGTCAAGCACATGGTGTGCTATTTTTCATATCGATTCGTGAATTTATTCTTTATCAACAGACAACCTCAAGAAAATTATTTACACGGATATAAAAATTCTATAATTTTCACTCTTACTATGTATACATTACTGGTTGATAAGATTAACTTTTCGCAGAATTTTTAAAGTATTTCGTTGTGATAATGGAAATTTCTATCGGGTATTTTTAAACTTCATGTGGGTAGTTATAGACGATAATCCTATGGGCTTAATTTGGGATTAGAAAGCATTTTTTGCTATTTAGATTAGATCAGTGGAGAGCAGTCTGTGTACAACGACATACAAGTGAGCCGCAAACTTTATGGAAATTTCATGATAAGTATTCTGTGTTCGGTTTCGGTCGATGTTTACCATAATGGAGAACCGCGAAAAATAAAAGGTTGTCCACCACTGATTATGATCCAGAACTACACTGGGACAATTCGCAGGTAATAATTGTTTTAACGAGTGAGGATGCGCCAGACTTCTACACTCAGTAGACTTGCAGTTTATAGTGAGATCAGAATCATTCAGTCAATGGCATCAATGTTTGTAGCATACAAACGAAGGCCACGTCATCACTTTATTTGATTCAAAAAAGAACGTACGAAAAAGTTCTCTTGTCGAGTTTCCAATCTGTAATCTTGATCGGTATTGCAATAATCAGGTACCGGGGTATTTAACCATTCCGTTATCGAGCAATTACTACTCGCTGAACATCTTGAAATTATAGATGGGTAAATTGAATTTGAGTAAATACTATTGACAGAGGAAGCGATGATACTTGCAATTTTACATCTGATACAAATACAACGTATCACCCAGAACAATTGTCTTTCCCCCGAACTAAGGTAATTTCATACGAATGCAATTCAGTGTCAACGTCTTGGTTTTCATTGTGTTAAGAACGCCTGAAAACACACAGTGCAGAATATGCTGAAAATCAGTAACCATACCGAAATGATTCTGACCTGAAATCGGATTGCATCGAATCTAGCTTGGGAGTAGAGTCACGCTAGTCTGGAAACGGATTTTCGGTTATGTCTACGTGGTATGCTTACCGACACCGAACAGAAATATAGCGAAATGTTTCATTTTGAAGCTACTGAAAATCTTGCATACAGTTTGGTTTTGATATGTTTTCTTTGGAGACAAGCTTTTAAACTGTTTCAACTCAAATAAACAATAATTTTAGTTACATTTAGATTCGCTTGAACAGCCAGAAACTCAAACACCAAAGCACAATTCATAAAGAGAAGCCAACCAAACCATCTTCGTCTAGCAGTAAATTTCAAACAATACATACAAAATAAGCAAAACTCAGATGCTATGTGCTGCTGCAAGCGACTGAATACTTAGTTGCTAAGGTTTCTGATAAATTATAATTCTTTGACTGCAAATGACTCCGAGAGGAAATCCTCTTATTCAATATTAATTATTTTTCTTTTAATTTTAAATTAGCTAGCAGACTTTTTTATGTTTTCGTCTCTAAGTAACTGAACATTGCGTTTCTGCTTTCATATTATTAGATATGATACATTGTAGTCGTGCATTTGATGCACTTTACAATTCATGTAACAACTTATGATTACTATAGTTACATACATGGACTGACAACTTATCGCAGCTAATTAGTTTTCATTATTATGTACAATACCTGACTAATTAGATTTTATTCTCATTATTTCAATACTAATTATAAAATGCAGCAAATCCTATTAGTTTTCACCGAATTCATTATCATAATATTTTGTGTTTTGATTCCTATTATTGTAGTAATGAAGAATTTGGATACGTGTGGAGTTGAATATTTAGTTATTGATCTGAATTATACTTTAAATATCGATATTTCTGTGTAAATCTATATGAACAACATCATTTTAACTATTTCTGCACTGTACGAACCAGGGGGAAGATTACTTGGCGTGAAAATTATACGCCATTTCCCGCCAGCAGTGTGAAATTTCACGCCGACGGCGTGAAATGGCGTGAAATGGCGTGAATTTCACAAAATTGGCGTGAAATGGCGTGAAATTTCACGACACAGTTTATTCTGGAAATGACTTTGACCTTACTGGATCTTGTTATTTGATCGGGAAAGTAACTTTGACCTTACTGGATCTTGATTTTAGTTCGTGGAAGTGACTTTAACCTTACTGGATCTTGATTTTAGTTCGTGGAAGTGACTTTTACCTTACTGGATCTTGATTTTAGTTCGTAAAAGTGACTTTGACCTTACTGGATCTTGTTATTTGATAGGAAAAGTAACTTTGACATTACTGGATCTTGATTTTAGTTCTTGGAAGTGACTTTAACCTTACTGGATCTTGATTTTAGTTCGTGGAAGTGACTTTAACCTTACTGGATCTTGATTTTAGTTCGTGGAAGTGACTTTGACCTTACTGGATCTTGTTATTTGATAGGGAAAGTAACTTTTACCTTACTGGATCTTGATTTTAGATCGTGGAAGTGACTTTAACCTTATTGGATCTTGATTTTAGTTCGTGGAAGTGACTTTAATCTTACTGGATCTTGATTTTAGTTCGTGGAAGTGACTTTTACCTTACTGGATCTTGATTTTAGTTCGTAAAAGTGACTTTGATCTTACTGGATCTTGTTATTTGATAGGAAAAGTAACTTTGACATTACTGGATCTTGATTTTAGTTCGTGAAAGTGACTTTGACTTAACTGGATCTTGATTTTAGTTCGTGAAAGTGACTTTGACCTAACTGGATCTTGTTTTTAGTTCGTATAAGTGACTAAAAACAAGATCCAGTAAGTCCAAAGTCATTTATACAAACAAAAACCGAGATCCAGTAAGATCAAAGTTCCTTCCACGAACTAAAATCAAGATCCTGTAAGGTCAAAATCACTTTTACGAACTAAAAAACAAGATCCAGTGCGGTCAAAGACACTTTGCCAATATTAGAGCAAGATCCAGAAAGATTCAAGTCATTTCCAAGGAACTATCATAAAAAATAACAAAATCGTTGGGACAAAAAAGTTAAAAATATGCTTTAATCACTAAAGTATGCAAATATTTAGCCTAATTTTGGGTGAAAATCAACTTAAAAACCAATTTAAAGATGAAAAACCATTGGAATAGTTGATTTTAAAAATAAAAAAAATTGGTGTGAAATTTCACGACGCTGGCGTGAAATGGCGTGAAAGTGGCGTGAAATGGCGTGAAACGGCGTGAAATGGCGTGAAATTTCACGCCACGGATGTGAAATTTTTGGCGTATACGTTTCACGCCAAGTAATCTTCCCCCTGGTACGAACCTTTAATTATTCCTTAGTGATGTTTTCCTTTAGATTTGGACTCTTTAAGAGCTTTTAAAAGAATTAAATTCACTTTCAAAAAAATCCTCGTGTTTAACAACAAATTCGCGCCAAAAATTTTGAGTTAAGAATTTTGAACTTTGATTTGAACTTCAATTTGAATTTTGAAGTTCCGTTACTTTTTGAATTCTGATTTTCCGTTAGTTTTAATTTGTATTGAATCCATATCATATTCACACATCTGTCAGCTGATATTATGATCTCAAGCTATTAAACGCACCATTCATTTTAACCTTGATAAAAAAAATTGGCTTATTAAATTAACTACGACTCGAAAACTCAATCAATCGAGTCCTCTTTATCATCGTTCTCTTTTTTTTAATCGTTTAACTTATCAACTTATTGTAAACGTGCTGTGCATTGTAATCAAGATCACTACATTGACATACAACAATTTTTTATTGTAGATGATTTTTTTGCTTATTTTTATACAGTCATATGTGATACATTAGCTATTTGCTGTGTGAAAGTCTTAAGTTGTTGACGAAGTGACTCATTTTATGACCAAAATAAACAATTTCTTTATCTTTTTGTCTGGAATATTGTTTAAATGTGTTTGGTATAGCTATTAAGATTATTTAAATGCTAAACATTGAATAAGGCATTCAATAATCTCATTTATAATGCAAAGTAATAAAATTAAAAAAAACTAATCGAATTTACCAAATAAAGTATTCAACATATTCTGGGTTCAATCGATCAATCTATCAAGTACCATCATTTTTTAGCAAACATAAATCAATCAATTTAAGACAGCACATGGAATGAGAGCATGAAGAATGGGTGAAAGGATTTTTATATGCTCTTGATAGCATAAAATGAAACATTTAAGGTTGATATAATTTTGTATGGATTTAATTTAGATAGTATGTAGTGTGGGGTTTGTTGATTCTCACCGTTAATCCATGGATTTGTAAGTTTGTGGCTGATTTTGCCTTGAAATGTGTAAATTTAAAGGATTTTAATGAAAAACGGCTTTCAAAAATTTGAGTATTCAAACTAAAAATCCGTTAAGTTTTGTTCAAAATTTAAATATTTTTTAGTCGTTATTTTTGAACTTTGCAACTTTAATGTTAAAATTTGGCCGTTATTTTTGAACTTAGCAACCTTAATCTAGATTTTAACCGTTATTTTTGAATATTCCAACCTCAATGCAGAGTTTTGAAACCACACGATACAAAATTCATCTAAATCATCCCATCCATCCCCAACAACGTCCCAACTAATTCACCAAATACTTAAACAAAGTATTCTTCACAAATGATTGATGATTGCATTTTGTGTTAAAATGTTGGAAGATGCTCATTGAAATATTAACGAGAGTTATAACTTCCACAGTAATTCTCCATATATCACATCATATTTTATTTTTTTATGCTGAAAGTTTCCTGCAAAATGAATTATTTTTTCCTCTCAACAACAAAAAAAAAAAAATCAGAGTCCATCAAAAGCACAGACAGTAGTGGTATTAATTTATTGGACATGCGAAGAGTGTTAAAAAATTTATGTTTGGGAATTATGGAGTAAGTGAATGGGGTTTGGAGTTTTGGCGGTTTGGTCATTTGAGAGTTAATTCGAGTAATGTTATTAAATTGGGAATATTGGAATAGGCTTACTGCACAGGGTAATCAGAGACTTTTTGAAAGGATGTAAGTCATGAGTGGATTAAATGAGGGAGGATGAGAGGACGGGGTGATTTTAAATCAAATACTCATAACCCTTCCCATCAAAATTATTACGTTCCATGCAACATCTTTCAAAATATTTTAAGCTAAGCACCAGGGGCCAAAATTCTCACTTTAAAGCCCCGCCCCGGGGTAATTGTTGCAATTAATTTTTGTATTGAACGAAGCACAAGGGAGGATTTGACCATAGCTCGAGGTCGATACACTTGAAGTCGAACCGACTCAAGTCGAGTTTATTATACTTCAAGTGTATCGACAATTACCCCGGGCGGGACGGAGGAGGTCTTGACTTCGAGCTTTAAATTTGACTTTTTCAACACGGGAAAATTGGAAACATTGATTTAATTAGGAGCCGTCTCCCCTCTTCCACTCTTTCCATTGGATATGCGACCTGCTACACTGTCTCTCCCTGCCCCGGGGTAATTATCTCTCTGCCTCTGGGTGACTTGTGTTTTTCAACTTCGATAAATTGAAAAAAATCGGATTCTATTAGGAGGAAGATTTCCAATCGACACCACCCACCCCTTCCATCAGATCCTCCCTGCTAAACAGTCTCTAATGAATCCAATACCATAATATCAATACACAATAAACCCAATGCGTTCCATATCTATTGTCACCACAAAACTCCCACAACAATATCTATTCCTGCTTGACGCCTATGGAAATAAAGTAAACGCACAACACTATGCGGAGGTTTTTTTTTTATATGTGGATGATGTAAAAATAATAATGGATTTTTACTGTCATCACAAAAAACAATGACATGAGTGAATATTTTCATAGTGAAAATGGAGAGGATCTAAAAATGAAATGTTTAAGTTTGTCCCTTAAAGGCGGAAATAGTTTTATGTGCATAAAACTGGTATGGAAAGTCACGCGACATGCTTTATCTAGTAAGCAGAATTTTTGCTTTTTTTTCGGGATTCTATGTGCTGCATATACAATGATTGATTACTACTGCTCTGGTCGGTTGAATGTCTCGTTGCGGATAGACATTCGGTTACCCCATTGCGCTGCTTGTTTCAGCTTTTAATTGGATTTTTGTTTCTTTATCTCGAACTATGTTCTGTATGTCCCTGCATGGCATACATTCATGCCAACAAAAAAGGAAGGACTATATATAAAGTTCGTAAAAAAAAAGAGATAAATGGGTGAGAAAGACAAACAGAATCGACATCAGGCTTGCACCTACATCATTTTTAGTCTAAAAACTCAAATTTATGTTCCGTTTGGTCATCATGAAAAGCTCATGACTGTTTTTTTTTAGATATTTAATTGCATTCATGCCTGTCTGTTTGCTTGTTTGTTTGCAGTTTTAAGCCTTTTGTCGAGCATCATTACTGTAAAAATTGTGCTTTTGCCATTGATATATTTATATATGTGCTGTGTACGTTTACAATGCATTGACATGCACTACAAAAGAATTGCAAAATTGTATGCAATATGGTAGCGACAATGACATAAAAGGAAGCATAATGGTTTTTCATTCAAAGCCACCATAATCACCAACATCATGAGTGCACATATTGAATTTTAAAACATTTTTTTTTCTTTTTATTTAGTATGGGGAAAATTGTTGTTGTTAATGGGGTGAGTTTATGAGTTATGGGGATGTTTATCATAGATTTATCATCAATTCCTTGTTTCTCGAAAGCTGAGTTGCAAACAGACACCTGTTACAGGCAAAAACTGTATAATTTCTTGATGAATTGTACAAGGATGTAAGGAAAAACATACACAATATTAAGAAATTGTACGGTTTTTGCGTGTGACAGGTGGTAAACCATACACACCAATGTTTTTCTTACAAAACCATACAAATTATCAAGCAATTGTACGGTTTTTGCTTATGGCAGATGTCTGTTTTGTAATTCTGTTCGAAAGCCTTCAATCTATACAATTCAGAGTTTTGACATCAAGCTACAGTATCGTATTTAAGGGAAGGACAGAGCGTCCTCATAACCAGATCCTAACCCACCCATATGGGCGCATTTACATCCTCCTTTCTTCCATTTTATGACAAAATTATTACATTTCTAAATAAGTCCCTGGATTAATTGAGGAATTGAAAGATTTGTCTTGAATAACCATATCAATTGAATAATATTGTCTAAAAGAGAGGTTGGAGAGACGCGAGGGTTGACCTGTAGCAAACTGATCCCTCAACCCCAAACTTTGAACACGTCTCTGTCAAGTATTGTCGTCAATCATGTCTTGGGTACCGCTAAGTCGCCACATTAACTGTAAAAAGCCATGTTGTCCTGATGGCAACGCGACAGTTGATTGATCCATCTTTGGAGCGAAAGGTGCAATTTTCTGCATGGACGCATAGTGCAACTCGGATTAAAATCTTCATATTCACTTGATGTAGTCGAAATCAGAGCTCAAAGTCAACCCGAATTTCATATTGATTAGAGTTTTCTAGGATTTGCCAAAATTAGATGCGTATAGATGCATAGATGCAAAAAACTGCAAGCCTGCGCATCTTGGCGAATCCTAGAGTTTTCCATTCAAAATCCAAGTAGATTTTAAGCTTTGCTCATACATACATGATTACTATCACACTGGACATCATGTCTGCACAACTCCCCTAGCTATGTATCCGAGCAATAGGAATGAAAATAGGAAACGAGAGTCATTAGTACATATTACATGTATACTAAACGTAAGGAACGATTGCAGGTTAAATGATAACAAATAAAACTGTTTGAAAACGATAATTTACACCAAAGCATTTATATCCTCAAAATGTATGTTGAAATATTCAACATGAATATAAACGATGAGATTAAAAAACATTTCTTCATGCTCTTGCCAATGCCTTTTAATTCTATTTTATACTTTTTTGTGAATAGAACAAAAAATATCAAAAAAGATTCCCTTTTGGCCCTTTGAACATGAAAAGTTTTTTTACGATCGTTTTGTGATTTTTCCGAGGAAATTCAATTAAGTTTTATGTGTTACACATGCATGGAGTTGATTGTACCAAAAAACAGCATGTGAAATTCAAAAGAAGCTTTACATAAATCATTACATTATGAAATAGAGAATTTACACAATCGAATGATTTATTGGAAATTTGGTTTGCTGATATGAATGAAATATTGTTACTTTTTGGCAATAGGTAATGGAATTGAATGGGATTGAATTGTTTTATTTAATGAAATCTACATTTATTGTTGAATGTTGAATTTAATTAAGGTTAAATGATCAAAGAAGATTATTTTTGAATTTAGTTGCTATGGATTATGTAGCTTGGTGACAATTTAGGTTTTAATGACTGTATAAATAAGTAAATAATACAATGCTTTCTATTTCGAAACGATTCGATATTGATTTCGAAGGATTCGAAAAAATATGAGAAAATTTAAAAAATATTTAACCGTTATTTTTTTAATAAAAATTATCAATTTTTTTCATGAAATTCCATGAAATTAAGACTCAAATCTGTAATGTGCGAACAAGTTCTTATTTTCGGAATTTCAATTTCGAATGGTTCTTATTTTCGAAACAAATTTAAATTTCAAATGAACGTTAATAATCTAAACGAAAAAACTCTAAATTAGCCTTTAATTATTGATTTTAAAGCAAGATCATGCTTAAACTAAACTAATTAATTGTAAAAATGTAAAGAAAAAGTCTCAAATAATGAAGAAAAGTGAATTAAAGACATTAAGTTTTTCATTGTTTTTTAGAATGTTTGTAAACAAACAATCAAAACAAAATCAAAAATTTGGAATAATTTTGAAAAAACTAACTTTAAGCTGATAAGTTTAGCTTTAAACTTCGATTTTTAAAAAGCTTTGAACATAATCAAATTTGTTAACTTGTTTAAATGAAACATTCAAGCTAAAAATTCAAAAACTAAAAAATTTAAAAATTTTGACGTTTTCAAGATGGCGGATTTTTTTCGAAATATGATTCAAATTTCTTTGAATCAACGTCCGCAACAACTGTTCGCACATTACAGCTCAAATGATCATTGATATCATTATTTATTTAAAAGAAAACAATTACATGCATCAGAATTAATATAAATATTGATTTTTTGTTTGGGGTTTTTGGATTTTAAAAATTTTTAACGGTCTTTTATTTTTTAAAAACATAGTTTTCATCACCGTTTTTCATTCAAATAATAACGGTCAATAGATGAAATGGCTGTATGAAGTAAGAAACCACGACAATGCTTTCTATTTGACTTTGTTGCTGGTTCTGTCAGATAGTTTGTATGAAGCTCCTGGTCGCTGTTTTACTTGCGGATTTCATCCAAGGTCGATGTAACAATCGAAAAGGATATCAAGCATTTCTTAATTATCCAGGTTTTTGATATATTTAGTCAATATTATGAATAACCATTAAATTCGATTTAATCTACCTGAATACAGCTGTACATTAACTTATTTTAAGATTGTCAAACTTTCAGAAACTTTTTGCACAATTTTTGAGAATTTAGTTTACAAAGTTCAACCTTTTTGGTGTATAAAACGTCAATGTTTGTGTAATCAAGTCATCATTCATACATATCAAGTGTTAAGCAAACAAGACATTACAAAAGTTTTATCAAAACTATCAAAAATTTAACTTAAATTTCAAAAAATCATTCAATAATTTAAAAATATTCATCAAAAATTAACAATAATGGCATCAATTACTTTATCCGAATCAGTTCCAACTAGTGGAAACAATCCATCATCAGCAGTCAACGATCCAGCAATCATCAATAGATCTCAAGAATCACCAATCAACTACTTAGCAACCATCGCTGACCTAAAATCCCAACTAAACCAAGTAAGTTCCGTACTAGCTCAATCCATCCAAGATCGTGACAATCTCTCAATGATCCTCGACCAACGCACCGCCGAAATTGAAAGACTTCAACATGATTCCAACCAATTAAGCCAACAACTTCAGGAATCAACCAATGCCAAATGTGAAGCCACCCGTCAATGTGAAGCGATTCAGTATCGTGTAACAGAAGCTGAATTTAAAGAAAAGAGATTCATCCATGAAAGGACATTGGCACAGAATCGAATTGAAATGTTAACGGTTGACTTGAAGAAAAATATTCAGGAACTGCAACGATACCGAATGGAATCGACAGCTAGAGTTAAGAATTTGGAGGAAAAATTGAATGAAAAGTCATCGGAACTTGAATTGTCATTAAGGAATGAAGCACAACTTAAGGAGTCAAATGAGATGCTGACAATTAAGGTTGAGGAATTATCGACAGAAGTCGTAAGGATCAACGAAGATTATTCAAAGGAATTAACATCAGAATCCTATCTTGTTGAGCTTTTCAAGGAGGAATCCATCGATGAATTGAATGCCCAAACTGATGTTGTGTCTGACTTAAAAGCATCCCTAAAGGAAGCAACAGACGAGAACGATATATTAGCTTCATTTTTGCAGCAAAACATTCAAATGATGAACAGACTTGAATCCATGGAAGCAGTACTTGAAAATGCCAAAATGAATTTTGAAAATCCAGAGCAATTCTGTAAAGATTGCGAAAATTTCGAAAATATACTCGATAATGATCAGCAACTATTTGAGGAATTTGTAGCACAAGCATATGCAGCAATTGGGAAACTAGAAAGTAAAAATCGACGTCTTCGAAATGAATTGACAGTTACAAACCAAAATCATGAAGAAACAAGAAAAATTTTGACTGAAAATTTGCTAATATTAGAAGAAGAATTTAAGGAACTAAAGCAGGAAATGGACGATGACTCTTGTGATGGATCGTCAGATAATTTGGATGTAACTTTGACTACTTTGACTGCAAGTGAGGATGTTGACCACGAAAATGAGTTTGAATTATCAGAAAATGAAGAACCACAATCAGCAGGACGGAAGCGACAACGTGAGGATTATGGAAGTCCAGATGAAATTCTAAGATTTATTGATGAAGTTATGGCTGAAAAAAGATTCAAATTTGATGATGAAGACATTGGAAGTGAAATTATGGGTGTTGAAGACTTCAGAAATGCAATTGCAATGCCACTTTTGGCTGAGAATCTAAATTCTCTTGAGGATATTTATGATATATTTACCTTTAATGTAGATACTAATATTGAAAACATTGACGATCATGTTGAAAATTATGAAGAAATAAGTCGAGTTGAGGAACATTTTGAGGAAATTTTTGAAAATAATTGTAATTAATACATATTAGATTATCGAAAAATTCGAACATTTCGAACACAACTTATTTTAAAATTAAAATTTACGTTACGAAGAATAGTAAAAGTAACGGTCAAAAAAAATTTAAAATCAAAAAAAAAAAATTGAAAAAAATTAACGGTCGTTTTTGAGACAGCAACACTCTGAATAATTTAAAATGTTAATAAATATACTAGATTAAGATTAAAAACTGTGAATTTTTGATTTCTTATTTTCAGATACCCAACTTCCCCCATTTCCTCATTTATAATGACTTGGCTCCACATCGGAGCATGATTCCAATCAATAAGTAAGTAATTAAGGAACTTAAGATCCCTATCAGGTTGTGGTGTCTAAGCTGAATGGATTCTTGGGTATCAAGACATATAAAGACGTATCTGTCAGTGCGGAAGTAAAGCCTCTGTGGCTGAGTGGCTAGGCAATAAAGTGGAAATCTGTGGAACTCTTTGGTGAGTACGTGGGTTCGATTCCTACCAGAGACCGATTTTAAATCAATAATATAGAGAATTGTAGACATGACAAGGATTCGAACAATGCTCACAACATTACACAGGTTTGGAAATCTGAAATAGCCTGAAAAAGGGGTGTTCAACTATGTGAAAAAATATTCATTATTCAAATCTCAAATGAACGTTATATGACAAGACTGAAATGAATAAATCTCACAATCATTAATTAGGCTTTATTATTACATCCATGACTAACTGCTACAGCAACCATCAACATGCCAATTTAGGAACTTTCATCTCCAACCTCTATAAAAATCACTTTAAATCTCTCTTAATCACTTAAATAATCTATTAATTTCTGAATTTCTTTTTCAAGTTCATCATAGCTCTACTGACCGTTAATAAACCTCACTCCAGCAAGTAACAAAAATCTCCTCTGTTATTTGCATTTTTGAGTGAATAATTGGATCCAATTTCTGCTTTCAATAAATCCATTTTCATATAAAAAAGGAACTTATTTGATTAGTGAATATTTTCCGACTGCACATTTTTTTCTTTTCGTCTCAATTTTGTTAGTGGAAGTGCTTGGTAAATGCAAATTCTGTTTCATAATTGAATCACAAATAGAAAAAAACTCAATCGTTCAAATGGAAATTTAAGGAACAACTTCTTTTGTATTTTTAATAAATCAATTAGAAGTTTGGTTCCTTTATACATCCAATACAATACATACATACATAAAGCAATGAGTGAAAGTAGGATAAAATAAATTCAATAATCTGAATATGGCATATTTTCTCTATGTTGATATATATTTTATATCCGATGAGGAATGAGGATGTTATAGAGGAAGAGAGAGAAAAAAAAAAATTAAATTTCAATCATATGCAACTTCGAACAAGGGAAAATTTGTTTCTTTTTTTTGCACTCGATGTTGCTGATATATGTGTGAATTTATATTGAATTTTCAATATGTTGTCTGAATGTTTGGTATATGGTAAATCTCCGTAAAAAGGGAACTGCAAAAATTGTGGACTAAAAATTTTCTAAATCGACTAAGAATTGTTTGACATAGATCTAGGATTAAAATTTGATCTTTAAAAGTACTATTTAATTAAATTTATTTTGTTTGTAGACAAATTTTAACGGAAATCTATGTTTTAAACCACATTTTGTTTTGCAATAATGTGTCGAAAAGTTGACATTCTGACACGATTTTTGTAAATATCTCCTTAATTAAACATCTTTTTTAATAAATAAGAGCACATAACGAAAGCTTAGAGGAGCGAAAACCTTTTGTGTATCTTTTTTAAGCTTTAAAATTCATATTTGAAGAAAAAATTGAAAATAAAAATATCGACTTTTGGTAAAGTTGACAATCAGACGCTCTTCAAATCGAAACATTAATTAAAGCATTTACAAAGCTGGATTATTTGAAAAACTATCTTAATTAACTTTTTCTACCATATAAGAGTATAAAAAGCTAGAAACATTAACCATTTTTTGAGAATTTCACAAAAAACATAGTTTTTTGATAGAAAATTGGAGATTTACCCATATTTAACAATGCAGTTTGACTTAAGGAAGGACTTGGATGCTGAGTTCTATAAACAGTGCCAGTGTTTGGAGATTTATTACTTTAAATTGTCTGGTTATCGTTATCATACTGAATATAACCAAATTTACTAATTAGTAGTAGAACCAAATAGCGTTGTAGCTGGGAGAAGACAAGCTTGCTATACTGCTCTTGATTGAAATACACAAGGAAAAAGGCGTTCTGGTGCTCCAAGAGCAACTAGGAATGCCAGTTAGATGTCAAAACTGAGAATTTGTACAACCTTTGCGATTCACCCAACAATAGAATCAGATGGAAAGCATTTTGTGGCAACCTAGGTTCCAAGTCGGAGCATGATTTCAATAAGTTAGTAAGTAAGTAAGTAGAACAAAATTACAATCGACAATTGATTGCAATTTGAGTCATTACCAAGGTGACAAGAAATCTCAAACTTCTAAAAATGAAAAAGCTTCGCCTTGGAGCTTTTAAGACGCTGTCAAAGCTCTTTTACTAGACCAAATTGAGAACGTCTTGAGAACCATATGAATGGCACACAGAAGCGGCTTCCATTCGGTGTTAGTAAAGAAGCTTTATTGTTGATTGGGGTAGGGTATCGCGGAGCATAGTTAAAATCATTAATGTAACTATAATCCAACTATAATCAACAAAAATCTAAACCAAGATTAAAACTTACTTGCTGACTAGTGTAATACAATACAAATACTGCATCTGAATGCACTCTAGCTATTTGTTCATTCAAATTGGAAAATAATTGAGGGTATGAGCTATCAATTTCTAATCAAGCTTAAATGAGTTCAACTAAAACAATTTTTTCATGACCTTTAACAGCCATAAGCTGCACTTTCAGACAATATGGATTAAAAACACGACAAATTGCACTTACGATTCTCAATAACATGATTAATAATCTTATAACTTAGCTTTCATGTGACATACTAGTCAACTACACCATCAAGTCATATTCATCTCACAAATGCGCTTTATCCACTCCAATAATCCACCAAGACATCTCCAACTAATTTAATATGTTTTATCAACAAACAAAAAAAACTAAAGAGAACAAGCTGAACTGAAAAACTTGAACAAGTAAAATTTTATTTTCATTTCAAATAGGTTTTGATTAAATTTCATTTGTGTTCATTTATTTTCATCCTGTACACTAAAGATATACATAGATTTGTTCATGTTCATCAACATTGGTGATTTAAAAAAAAAAAGTTTCAACTTTAGTTTCACCTTGCACCTTGCATTTGCTGGCTACCTTGACAAAACTCTATCCGGATAAATAGAATATTGTGTTTATTTTGACTCAATTTTTTGAGTCTATTGAATGCGAAAAGTTCAACAGAACAGCAACAAAAAAAAAATGAAAGCTTGTTTGTCGATGAATGGGATGAATTTAGTAGAGAGATTGTATATGCTGCATGGATACAGGGGTGTAGCCATATAGTCAAGGAAGGACTACGCTCGACCATACAGCGAATGAAGAACTACGCTCGACCAAATGGTCATTGAAGAACTATGCTCGGTCATATAGCCAAGAGAGGACTACGCTCGGCCATATAGAAAGGAGAGGACTACGCTCGACCATATAGCCAAGAGAGGACTACGCTCGACTGTATAGCCTGGGAATGACTACGCTCGGTTATATAGCCAAGAAAAGACTACGCTCGGTTATATAGTCTGGGAAGGATTTCGCTCGGTCATATAACCATGAGAGGACTATGCTCGTTCATATAGTCTGGGAAAGATTACGCTCGGTTATATAGCAAAGAAAAGACTACGCTCGGTCAAATAGCCAGGGAAGGACTACGCTCAGCCATATAGACAGATAAGGACTACGCTCGGCCATATAGCTAGAAGAGGACTACGCTCTATCATATATCCATGGGAGGACTACGCTCGATCATATAGTCAGGGAAGGACTACGCTCGACTGTATAGCCAAGAAAGGACAACGCTCGATCATATATTCAGCGGAGGACTACGCTCGGTCTTTTAGTCAGGAGAGTACTACGCTCGGCCATATATCCAGAGAATGACTACTCTCGGTCATATATCCGAGGAAGGACTTCGCTCGGTTATACAGTCTGGGGAGGATTACGTTCGACAATAGAGCCAGAGGCGGACTACGCTCGACCATATATCCAAACCTCCCCCTTAATACTCCCCTGGCATGGATATAGGAAAATATGTACATTTTGAGATCATAATAATCGGATATGTATTGCACGGCTTTTCACATGAGTTTTTTTCAGTGTATATAAAGCTTTAGCATCTAGGACTATTATAGCTGAATAGAGTTTTCCAAAAAAAAAAATAACTATTTTTCAATGAACAGCAGGATATTCGTGCTTTGCTGTTATTATTATTTTCTATGTAAATTGTAACCATTTTCTTTATGCTGCATATGTATCCATTGTTGCCATATCCAAACGTCGTTGACAAATTTCTGCTGTATGCTTAAATGTCATCATGGGAAAGCTGAAAGTTAATTGTTATCCTGGAATTTTTGTTTGGATATAAATTTAATAAAGTTCGAATTTTTCATCGCTTTCGTACCTCCTGACCTTTAAATATCTGCATATATGCAGCATAAAATAAATATTTCGAGCATTTAAAAATTAATTTATTTTTTTTTTTTGATTTATGCCAAAAGCATTTGTAGTTCCTGTTATCAAATTATTTTCTTATTTTGTCGGATATTTTATCTTGACTGCACTATATATTGCACTCAGTTGCACTCATGCATGGTGGATGGGAATTTTTTCGATTCAATTTTTTCAGTGGATTTTTGTGCAAAAAATATTTGGAGTAAATTCATTTTTTTTATTATTGAAATTCCTTTTTATTTTCTAACCTACGGATGGATGGAGCAAGTTGGAAATTATTGTAAAGCTGTTCAATGTATTTGTTGCGAATGGATAAAAATACGTTACAACTAGTCATCAACTAAACCTTAACTTGACATCAAATGTTATAACGTTTTTTTGTCTTTTAGGGTGTGGTGCATTGAAATTGTTGGATTTGTGACCAAGAGTCCAATTTAACGATGACTATAGATAATAATCAATAAGGATAATAAGGAATAAGGATAAGAATAATAATAATTGTATGGAGAAAGAAGGTTTGACATGTAATAAGCATTGTGCCACTCTCTATATTGCAGCCTCCGTTAGCTCAGTAGATAAGAGGACTTGAGATTGTATTAAGATGGCGTGGGTTCGAATCCTACTCGGACTATATATTGATCTTAATGACTAGCGAAGTAAGTAAGTAAGTGAAGGTACATGTAGGGTTTTTCTAGCCTATTTGACTCAAAGCTCTATTTAGCAGCCATTTGAAAAATTCGCAGAGTCTGGAGTCCAATAGTCTTCTATATGAATTTCATACGACTACCCTTGACAATTTTGTATTGTTTAAGACATTCTCGCGTAGAACACTCTGTGATTAGTCGTCTAGTTATCAGCATGATATTTCAAAACAAGGTAAAGAGTCGACCAATTGCAGTTTGTTCCATTTAGTTCAATGTCATTGGGTCACAACTATCTTGGTATCAAAAGTAACTTTGCTAGATTTTGAATTTGGACTTAGAAGCGATTTGGATCGATCTAGACTCTAATAGATAACCCGTATAATACTATTCTCATGATATCTCTTGACTACCCCTTGACTAATCTTTGACTATCCTCTTGACTGCCCCATGACACCTTCTAAATCCAGATTCGAGTATCTACATCAAAACTGATTCAAAATATCTCGTGAATGCTGTCATATTCGCATTAGTGTAAGCATTATTTTTTGCTAATTTTAACTAACATCTGCCAATCCATATGCAGCTGCAAACATATGTCACGCGAAACATTCAAAGTGTGCCGAAAAAAAGAATCTGGAAAAAATGTGCAAAAAGTTAATCCAAATGTCAACATTTATCCAAAATAAGACTAATGTAGCACACTTTAAATACATTATACCATAAAGTATGTAGCATACCGTAAAAGTTTGGTAAACACAACAGCTTCAATAAAGTTTATTTTATTTTAAATTGATTCAATTGAAAACAAATCAACAACAAATTTGATAACACCATAAGTGTTGGATCAAGTTGAAGCTGTTCTAGCTCACTTTTGGTGGAAAAGTGTGCTAACATCAATTAATATTGACTAGCACATCAAATGAATTCATTTATGATGCATCGATCAATTAAATGAATTTAAATTGGAAATTTTTGAAATTATTTAAAATTTTTGCATTCACTTCAGTTCACATGGAATTTATATTGCTGATATTCAGGTGTGTTGTCAGGTATTGGGAATGGCAGGGGGTGATTGATAAAGATCAATCTTTTGTTTTTCACGGCCCACCTTGGTGGAAAGTCTTGACTGAAACCGAATACAGCAAACGGTTCAAGGCAAGGTTCAAGGCATTTCCATACAATTTTGACAACAAACTAGGGTTTCGCAGCACACAGGTTGCCTCCCACTTACATATATTGAGTGAGCTAAAAGGCAGTAATGATCAATCTTTCTTGGGACGACACATTTCAACTTTATAAGGTATTTCCCGGCACAACATGAAAAACAAACAGTTTTATGCTGCAGCACACAGGTTGCTTACGACTGATTCGTAATATTGAAAAGATTAAGTTATTGATTAGAAATTGATGGATTAACCTTAGCATACCTTCTATCTGATTGTTATTGAGTAAATCAGGATTCATTATCCTTAATAGCACAATGCGGCAAATGCCATTGATCTGTTGTACGAATGAGTCAAAATCATCTGTTAGGTAGCCATTTGGATATTATCACATATTGCGGTCACATTGCCTATCAGGCTCTTTTGTGTTGCTCAGACGTATGTTTAGGCATTTGTGTAACTTGCCATGAAATGTTGGTTTGCAAATGCACAAGGTAAGAGTACTTGGATACGGCAGGTTTAACC
>NW_027226502.1:0-51812 GCF_022539635.2 Chironomus tepperi | reverse complement strand
TAGTTTTCAGTACAAAACGTGAACAAGTTTTGGCGGGAAAATTTTGAATTCCTCAAAACCGTTAGAAAGTTTAAATCTTAGAAAACCGTTACAAGAAAAATTTATTTTTATTACATATTTTTTTCGATAAACCTACTGGATCTTGTTTTGTAGGTCTGAAAGTGACTTGGATCTTGCTGGATCTAGTTTTTTAGGTCTGGAAGTGACTTGTAAATTAAGGACTGATCGCTGGGACAAAAATGCGCTTAAGTCCCTCGATCAATAACACGAGGACTTTTGTAATTTTATATTTATTGGCGTGTTGTGATTTCTTGCAAAATCTATTTGTTATCTATCATTCGTGCTCAGGAGGCTCAAGATGCTGGATATCGAATGTATGTAAAGAGTCTTACCACCGGTTTTCCATCTCTTATAATAATTTTTTCATTACATATCTATTTGTTAATAATTTTTCTCATGTCATTACAGAAAATGCCAGTTAGTGAAATTTTGCAGTGTTCTTATGAAAACAGCTTGGTTGGATTATTGATAAGTTAAATAAAATAGGTTAAGTAACGGGACAACAAATATCTGTGAAACATGAGTGCCAAAACATTTTAGTGAGCAGAAAAAAATAAAATTGTGAAATTATTGAAATTTTTCATCTTAAAAACTGAATAGTTTTATCATAGTAATCTAATTGCAGTGGTGCGAATAAAAAGTTCAAGGATTTTCGAGTGATTGTAAAAGTAGTAATTCACGCATTTTAGTAGTATCTCTTATCGTTCTGTGCTACTGCTGCTGTTGGCTGCTCTTTCAACATTTGTGTAGTTAATAATTATATGAAAAAAAAAATCGTCATAGTGTTAAAAAAATTAAGTTAAAGAAGGAAAAAAAATTTGTTACGAATATTTTATTTTTAAGCAAGTTTCGTGAGTGTTCATACTTTTATATTTATTGGCGTGTTGTGATTTCTTGCAAAATCTATTTGTTATCTATCATTCGTGCTCAGGAGGCTCAAGATGCTGGATATCGAATGTATGTAAAGAGTCTTACCACCGGTTTTCCATCTCTTATAATAATTTTTTCATTACATATCTATTTGTTAATAATTTTTCTCATGTCATTACAGAAAATGCCAGTTAGTGAAATTTTGCAGTGTTCTTATGAAAACAGCTTGGTTGGATTATTGATAAGTTAAATAAAATAGGTTAAGTAACGGGACAACAAATATCTGTGAAACATGAGTGCCAAAACATTTTAGTGAGCAGAAAAAAATAAAATTGTGAAATTATTGAAATTTTTCATCTTAAAAACTGAATAGTTTTATCATAGTAATCTAATTGCAGTGGTGCGAATAAAAAGTTCAAGGATTTTCGAGTGATTGTAAAAGTAGTAATTCACGCATTTTAGTAGTATCTCTTATCGTTCTGTGCTACTGCTGCTGTTGGCTGCTCTTTCAACATTTGTGTAGTTAATAATTATATGAAAAAAAAAATCGTCATAGTGTTAAAAAAATTAAGTTAAAGAAGGAAAAAAAATTTGTTACGAATATTTTATTTTTAAGCAAGTTTCGTGAGTGTTCATACTTTTATATTTATTGGCGTGTTGTGATTTCTTGCAAAATCTATTTGTTATCTATCATTCGTGCTCAGGAGGCTCAAGATGCTGGATATCGAATGTATGTAAAGAGTCTTACCACCGGTTTTCCATCTCTTATAATAATTTTTTCATTACATATCTATTTGTTAATAATTTTTCTCATGTCATTACAGAAAATGCCAGTTAGTGAAATTTTGCAGTGTTCTTATGAAAACAGCTTGGTTGGATTATTGATAAGTTAAATAAAATAGGTTAAGTAACGGGACAACAAATATCTGTGAAACATGAGTGCCAAAACATTTTAGTGAGCAGAAAAAAATAAAATTGTGAAATTATTGAAATTTTTCATCTTAAAAACTGAATAGTTTTATCATAGTAATCTAATTGCAGTGGTGCGAATAAAAAGTTCAAGGATTTTCGAGTGATTGTAAAAGTAGTAATTCACGCATTTTAGTAGTATCTCTTATCGTTCTGTGCTACTGCTGCTGTTGGCTGCTCTTTCAACATTTGTGTAGTTAATAATTATATGAAAAAAAAAATCGTCATAGTGTTAAAAAAATTAAGTTAAAGAAGGAAAAAAAATTTGTTACGAATATTTTATTTTTAAGCAAGTTTCGCGAGAGAGAGCTCTGGTTTTTTGCAATAGCTCAGTTTCATAAAATTATTGCGGCGACGGCCATTAAAAAATCTTGAAACATTGTCTAAATACTATAATTAATGAATTTTAGTTTTCAGTACAAAACGTGAACAAGTTTTGGCGGGAAAATTTTGAATTCCTCAAAACCGTTAGAAAGTTTAAATCTTAGAAAACCGTTACAAGAAAAATTTATTTTTATTACATATTTTTTTCGATAAACCTACTGGATCTTGTTTTGTAGGTCTGAAAGTGACTTGGATCTTGCTGGATCTAGTTTTTTAGGTCTGGAAGTGACTTGTAAATTAAGGACTGATCGCTGGGACAAAAATGCGCTTAAGTCCCTCGATCAATAACACGAGGACTTTTGTAATTTTATATTTATTGGCGTGTTGTGATTTCTTGCAAAATCTATTTGTTATCTATCATTCGTGCTCAGGAGGCTCAAGATGCTGGATATCGAATGTATGTAAAGAGTCTTACCACCGGTTTTCCATCTCTTATAATAATTTTTTCATTACATATCTATTTGTTAATAATTTTTCTCATGTCATTACAGAAAATGCCAGTTAGTGAAATTTTGCAGTGTTCTTATGAAAACAGCTTGGTTGGATTATTGATAAGTTAAATAAAATAGGTTAAGTAACGGGACAACAAATATCTGTGAAACATGAGTGCCAAAACATTTTAGTGAGCAGAAAAAAATAAAATTGTGAAATTATTGAAATTTTTCATCTTAAAAACTGAATAGTTTTATCATAGTAATCTAATTGCAGTGGTGCGAATAAAAAGTTCAAGGATTTTCGAGTGATTGTAAAAGTAGTAATTCACGCATTTTAGTAGTATCTCTTATCGTTCTGTGCTACTGCTGCTGTTGGCTGCTCTTTCAACATTTGTGTAGTTAATAATTATATGAAAAAAAAATCGTCATAGTGTTAAAAAAATTAAGTTAAAGAAGGAAAAAAAATTTGTTACGAATATTTTATTTTTAAGCAAGTTTCGCGAGAGAGAGCTCTGGTTTTTTGCAATAGCTCAGTTTCATCATAAAATTATTGCGGCGACGGCCATTAAAAAATCTTGAAACATTGTCTAAATACTATAATTAATGAATTTTAGTTTTCAGTACAAAACGTGAACAAGTTTTGGCGGGAAAATTTTGAATTCCTCAAAACCGTTAGAAAGTTTAAATCTTAGAAAACCGTTACAAGAAAAATTTATTTTTATTACATATTTTTTTCGATAAACCTACTGGATCTTGTTTTGTAGGTCTGAAAGTGACTTGGATCTTGCTGGATCTAGTTTTTTAGGTCTGGAAGTGACTTGTAAATTAAGGACTGATCGCTGGGACAAAAATGCGCTTAAGTCCCTCGATCAATAACACGAGGACTTTTGTAATTTTATATTTATTGGCGTGTTGTGATTTCTTGCAAAATCTATTTGTTATCTATCATTCGTGCTCAGGAGGCTCAAGATGCTGGATATCGAATGTATGTAAAGAGTCTTACCACCGGTTTTCCATCTCTTATAATAATTTTTTCATTACATATCTATTTGTTAATAATTTTTCTCATGTCATTACAGAAAATGCCAGTTAGTGAAATTTTGCAGTGTTCTTATGAAAACAGCTTGGTTGGATTATTGATAAGTTAAATAAAATAGGTTAAGTAACGGGACAACAAATATCTGTGAAACATGAGTGCCAAAACATTTTAGTGAGCAGAAAAAAATAAAATTGTGAAATTATTGAAATTTTTCATCTTAAAAACTGAATAGTTTTATCATAGTAATCTAATTGCAGTGGTGCGAATAAAAAGTTCAAGGATTTTCGAGTGATTGTAAAAGTAGTAATTCACGCATTTTAGTAGTATCTCTTATCGTTCTGTGCTACTGCTGCTGTTGGCTGCTCTTTCAACATTTGTGTAGTTAATAATTATATGAAAAAAAAAATTGTCATAGTGTTAAAAAAATTAAGTTAAAGAAGGAAAAAAAATTTGTTACGAATATTTTATTTTTAAGCAAGTTTCGTGAGTGTTCATACTTTTATATTTATTGGCGTGTTGTGATTTCTTGCAAAATCTATTTGTTATCTATCATTCGTGCTCAGGAGGCTCAAGATGCTGGATATCGAATGTATGTAAAGAGTCTTACCACCGGTTTTCCATCTCTTATAATAATTTTTTCATTACATATCTATTTGTTAATAATTTTTCTCATGTCATTACAGAAAATGCCAGTTAGTGAAATTTTGCAGTGTTCTTATGAAAACAGCTTGGTTGGATTATTGATAAGTTAAATAAAATAGGTTAAGTAACGGGACAACAAATATCTGTGAAACATGAGTGCCAAAACATTTTAGTGAGCAGAAAAAAATAAAATTGTGAAATTATTGAAATTTTTCATCTTAAAAACTGAATAGTTTTATCATAGTAATCTAATTGCAGTGGTGCGAATAAAAAGTTCAAGGATTTTCGAGTGATTGTAAAAGTAGTAATTCACGCATTTTAGTAGTATCTCTTATCGTTCTGTGCTACTGCTGCTGTTGGCTGCTCTTTCAACATTTGTGTAGTTAATAATTATATGAAAAAAAAAATCGTCATAGTGTTAAAAAAATTAAGTTAAAGAAGGAAAAAAAATTTGTTACGAATATTTTATTTTTAAGCAAGTTTCGCGAGAGAGAGCTCTGGTTTTTTGCAATAGCTCAGTTTCATAAAATTATTGCGGCGACGGCCATTAAAAAATCTTGAAACATTGTCTAAATACTATAATTAATGAATTTTAGTTTTCAGTACAAAACGTGAACAAGTTTTGGCGGGAAAATTTTGAATTCCTCAAAACCGTTAGAAAGTTTAAATCTTAGAAAACCGTTACAAGAAAAATTTATTTTTATTACATATTTTTTTCGATAAACCTACTGGATCTTGTTTTGTAGGTCTGAAAGTGACTTGGATCTTGCTGGATCTAGTTTTTTAGGTCTGGAAGTGACTTGTAAATTAAGGACTGATCGCTGGGACAAAAATGCGCTTAAGTCCCTCGATCAATAACACGAGGACTTTTGTAATTTTATATTTATTGGCGTGTTGTGATTTCTTGCAAAATCTATTTGTTATCTATCATTCGTGCTCAGGAGGCTCAAGATGCTGGATATCGAATGTATGTAAAGAGTCTTACCACCGGTTTTCCATCTCTTATAATAATTTTTTCATTACATATCTATTTGTTAATAATTTTTCTCATGTCATTACAGAAAATGCCAGTTAGTGAAATTTTGCAGTGTTCTTATGAAAACAGCTTGGTTGGATTATTGATAAGTTAAATAAAATAGGTTAAGTAACGGGACAACAAATATCTGTGAAACATGAGTGCCAAAACATTTTAGTGAGCAGAAAAAAATAAAATTGTGAAATTATTGAAATTTTTCATCTTAAAAACTGAATAGTTTTATCATAGTAATCTAATTGCAGTGGTGCGAATAAAAAGTTCAAGGATTTTCGAGTGATTGTAAAAGTAGTAATTCACGCATTTTAGTAGTATCTCTTATCGTTCTGTGCTACTGCTGCTGTTGGCTGCTCTTTCAACATTTGTGTAGTTAATAATTATATGAAAAAAAAAATCGTCATAGTGTTAAAAAAATTAAGTTAAAGAAGGAAAAAAAATTTGTCATAGTTTAAAAAAATTAAGTTAAAGAAGGAAAAAAAATTTGTTACGAATATTTTATTTTTAAGCAAGTTTCGCGAGAGAGAGCTCTGGTTTTTTGCAATAGCTCAGTTTCATAAAATTATTGCGGCGACGGCCATTAAAAAATCTTGAAACATTGTCTAAATACTATAATTAATGAATTTTAGTTTTCAGTACAAAACGTGAACAAGTTTTGGCGGGAAAATTTTGAATTCCTCAAAACCGTTAGAAAGTTTAAATCTTAGAAAACCGTTACAAGAAAAATTTATTTTTATTACATATTTTTTTCGATAAACCTACTGGATCTTGTTTTGTAGGTCTGAAAGTGACTTGGATCTTGCTGGATCTAGTTTTTTAGGTCTGGAAGTGACTTGTAAATTAAGGACTGATCGCTGGGACAAAAATGCGCTTAAGTCCCTCGATCAATAACACGAGGACTTTTGTAATTTTATATTTATTGGCGTGTTGTGATTTCTTGCAAAATCTATTTGTTATCTATCATTCGTGCTCAGGAGGCTCAAGATGCTGGATATCGAATGTATGTAAAGAGTCTTACCACCGGTTTTCCATCTCTTATAATAATTTTTTCATTACATATCTATTTGTTAATAATTTTTCTCATGTCATTACAGAAAATGCCAGTTAGTGAAATTTTGCAGTGTTCTTATGAAAACAGCTTGGTTGGATTATTGATAAGTTAAATAAAATAGGTTAAGTAACGGGACAACAAATATCTGTGAAACATGAGTGCCAAAACATTTTAGTGAGCAGAAAAAAATAAAATTGTGAAATTATTGAAATTTTTCATCTTAAAAACTGAATAGTTTTATCATAGTAATCTAATTGCAGTGGTGCGAATAAAAAGTTCAAGGATTTTCGAGTGATTGTAAAAGTAGTAATTCACGCATTTTAGTAGTATCTCTTATCGTTCTATGCTACTGCTGCTGTTGGCTGCTCTTTCAACATTTGTGTAGTTAATAATTATATGAAAAAAAAAATCGTCATAGTGTTAAAAAAATTAAGTTAAAGAAGGAAAAAAAATTTGTTACGAATATTTTATTTTTAAGCAAGTTTCGTGAGTGTTCATACTTTTATATTTATTGGCGTGTTGTGATTTCTTGCAAAATCTATTTGTTATCTATCATTCGTGCTCAGGAGGCTCAAGATGCTGGATATCGAATGTATGTAAAGAGTCTTACCACCGGTTTTCCATCTCTTATAATAATTTTTTCATTACATATCTATTTGTTAATAATTTTTCTCATGTCATTACAGAAAATGCCAGTTAGTGAAATTTTGCAGTGTTCTTATGAAAACAGCTTGGTTGGATTATTGATAAGTTAAATAAAATAGGTTAAGTAACGGGACAACAAATATCTGTGAAACATGAGTGCCAAAACATTTTAGTGAGCAGAAAAAAATAAAATTGTGAAATTATTGAAATTTTTCATCTTAAAAACTGAATAGTTTTATCATAGTAATCTAATTGCAGTGGTGCGAATAAAAAGTTCAAGGATTTTCGAGTGATTGTAAAAGTAGTAATTCACGCATTTTAGTAGTATCTCTTATCGTTCTATGCTACTGCTGCTGTTGGCTGCTCTTTCAACATTTGTGTAGTTAATAATTATATGAAAAAAAAAAAATTGTCATAGTGTTAAAAAAATTAAGTTAAAGAAGGAAAAAAATTTGTTACGAATATTTTATTTTTAAGCAAGTTTCGTGAGTGTTCATACTTTTATATTTATTGGCGTGTTGTGATTTCTTGCAAAATCTATTTGTTATCTATCATTCGTGCTCAGGAGGCTCAAGATGCTGGATATCGAATGTATGTAAAGAGTCTTACCACCGGTTTTCCATCTCTTATAATAATTTTTTCATTACATATCTATTTGTTAATAATTTTTCTCATGTCATTACAGAAAATGCCAGTTAGTGAAATTTTGCAGTGTTTTTATGAAAACAGCTTGGTTGGATTATTGATAAGTTAAATAAAATAGGTTAAGTAACGGGACAACAAATATCTGTGAAACATGAGTGCCAAAACATTTTAGTGAGCAGAAAAAAATAAAATTGTGAAATTTTTTAACCAGAAATCTTGAATTTTGCAAAACCGTTAGAATGTTTGAATTTCAGAAAACCGTTACTTCTTAATATACTTTATTAGAGATTTTTTGTATTCAGTACAAAATAGAACAACTTTTGGCCTGAAATTTTGAGTTTTGCAAAACCGTTACTTCTTAATATGCTTTAATTAAAGAATTTTTTTATTCAGCACAAAATAGAACAACTTTTGGCCTGAAATTTTGAGTTTTGCAAAACCAGTACAAAATAGATAACAGTTAATTCTTAATATACTTTAATTAGAGATTTTTTGTATTCAGTACAAAATAGAACAACTTATGGAAAACCGTTAGGAAGTTTGAATTTCAGAAAACCGTTACTACTTAATAATACTTAAATTAAAGAATTTTTTTATTCAGTGCAAAATAGAACAAATTTAAGCCGGAAATTTTGAATTTTGCAAAACCGTTAGAAAGTTTGATTTTCAGAAAACCTTTACTTCTTAATATACTTTAATTAAAAAATTTTTGAAGGCCCGAAATTTTGAATTTTGCAAAACCGTTAGAAAGTTTGAATTTCAGAAAACCTTCTTAATGATACATTAATTTAAGAATTTTTGTATCTGGTACAAAAAGGAACAACTTTTGGCGCAAAATCTTTCGCGAAATCGTTAGGAAGTTTGAATTTCAGAAAACAATTACTTCTCTAGAATGTTTGAATTTCAAAAAACCGTTACTACTTAAATTAAAGAAATTTTGTATTTAGTACAAATTAGAAAAACTTTTAACCAGAAATCTTGAATTTTGCAAAACCGTTAGAATGTTTGAATTTCAGAAAACCGTTACTTCTTAATATAATTTATTTAGAGATTTTTTGTATTCAGTACAAAATATAACAACTTTTGCAAAACCGTTAGGAAATTTGAAGTTCAGAAAACCGTTACTTCTTAATATGCTTTAATTAAAGAATTTTTGTATTCAGAATTTTTGCAAGAAGTAAAGGTTTTCTGAAAATCAAACTTTCTAACGGTTTTGCAAAATTCAAAATTTCCGGCTTAAATTTGTTCTATTTTGTACTGAATACAAAAAATCTTTAATTAAAGTATATTAAGAAGTAACGGTTTTCTGAAATTCAAACTTTTTAACGGTTTTGCATTTTCAATTCAATTAAGAAGTAACGTTTTTCTGAAATTCAAACTATCTAACGGTTTTGCAAAATTCAAAATTTCAGGCCAAAATTTGTTCTATTTTGCACTGAATAAAAAAATTCTTTAATTTAAGTATTATTAAGTAGTAACGGTTTTCTGAAATTCAAACTTCCTAACGGTTTTCCAAAAGTTGTTCTATTTTGTACTGAATACAAAAATCTCTAATTAAAGTATATTAAGAATTAACTGTTATCTATTTTGTACTGGTTTTGCAAAACTCAAAATTTCAGGCCAAAAGTTGTTCTATTTTGTGCTGAATACAAAAATTCTTTAATTAAAGCATATTAAGAAGTAACGGTTTTCTGAACTTCAAATTTCCTAACGGTTTTGCAAAAGTTGTTCTATTTTGTACTGAATACAAAAAATCTCTAATTAAAGTATATTAAGAAGTAACGGTTTTCTGAAATTCAAACATTCTAACGGTTTTGCAAAATTCAAGATTTCAGGTTAAAAGTTGTTCTAATTTGTATTAAATACAAAATTTCTTTAATTTAAGTAGTAACGGTTTTCTGAAATTCAAACATTCTAGAGAAGTAATTGTTTTCTGAAATTCAAACTTCCTAACGATTTCGCGAAAGTTTTTACGCCAAAAGTTGTTCCTTTTTGTACCAGATACAAAAATTCTTAAATTAAAGTATCAATAAGAAGGTTTTCTGAAATTCAAACTTTCTAACGGTTTTGCAAAATTCAAAATTTCGGGCCTTCAAAATTTTTTTAATAAAGTATATTAAGAAGTAACGTTTTTCTAAAATTCAAACTTTCTAACGGTTTTGCAAAATTCAAAATTTCAGGCTTAAATTTGTTCTATTTTGCACTGAATAAAAAATTCTTTAATTTAAGTATTATTAAGTAGTAACGGTTTTCTGAAAATCAAACTTTCAAACGGTTTTTCAAAATTCAAAATTTCGGGCCTTCAAATTTTTTTAATAAAGTATATTAAGAAGTAACGGTTTTCTGAAATTCAAACTTTCTAACGGTTTTACAAAATTCAAAATTTCAGGCCAAAATTTGTTCTATTTTGCACTGAATAAAAAAATTCTTTAATTTAAGTATTATTAAGTAGTAACGGTTTTCTGAAATTCAAACTTCCTAACGGTTTTCCAAAAGTTGTTCTATTTTGTACTGAATACAAAAAATCTCTAATTAAAGTATATTAAGAATTAACGGTTATCTATTTTGTACTGGTTTTGCAAAATTCGAAATTTCAGGCCAAAAGTTGTTCTATTTTGTACTGAATACAAAAATTTTTGAGTTAAGAAGTAAAGGTAAATGTTTGAATTTCAGAAAACCGTTACTACTTAAATTAAAGAAATTTTGTATTTAGTACAAATTAGAACAACTTTTAACCAGAAATCTTGAATTTTGCAAAACCGTTATAATGTTTGAATTTCAGAAAACCGTTACTTCTTAATATACTTTAATTAGAGATTTTTTGTATTCAGTACAGGGTACAGTAATAACGGTTTTCCAAAAGTTCTATTTTGTACTGAATACAAAAAATCTCTAATTAAAGTATATTAAGAAGTAAAGGTTTTCTGAAAATCAAACTTTCTAACGGTTTTGCAAAATTCAAAATTTCGGGCCTTCAAAATTTTTTTATTAAAGTATATTAAGAAGTAACGTTTTTCTGAAATTCAAACTTTCTAACGGTTTTGCAAAATTCAAAATTTCGGGCCTTCAAAAAAAAAAATCTTTAATTAAAGTATATTAAGAAGTAACGGTTTTCTGAAAATCAAACTTTCTAACGGTTTTGCAAAATTCAATTTTCGGGCCTGAATACAAAAATTTTTAATTAAAGTATATTAAGAAGTAACGGTTTTCTGAAATTCAAACTTTCTAACGGTTTTGCAAAATTCAAAATTTCAGGCCAAAAGTTGTTCTATTTTGTCTGAATACAAAAATTCTTTAATTAAAGCATATTAAGAAGTAACGGTTTTCTGAAATTCAAACTTTTTAACGGTTTTGCAAAATTCAAAATTTCAGGCCAAAAGTTGTTCTATTTTGTACTGAATACAAAAAATCTTTAATTAAAGTATATTAAGAAGTAACGGTTTTCTGAAATTCAAACTTTTTAACGGTTTTGCATTTTCAATTCAAAATTTCGGGCCTTCAAAATTTTTTTAAAAAAGTATATTAAGAAGTAACGTTTTTCTGAAATTCAAATTTCTAACGGTTTTGCAAAATTCAAAATTTCGGGCCTTCAAATTTTTTTAATAAAGTATATTAAGAAGTAACGGTTTTCTGAAATTCAAACTTTTTAACGGTTTTGCATTTTCAATTCAAAATTTCGGGCCTTCAAAATTCTTTAATTAAAGCATATTAAGAAGTAACGGTTTTCTGAAATTCAAACTTTCTAACGGTTTTTCAAAATTCAAAATTTCGGGCCTTCAAATTTTTTTAATAAAGTATATTAAGAAGTAACGGTTTTCTGAAATTCAAACTTTCTAACGGTTTTGCAAAATTCAAAATTTCAGGCCAAAATTTGTTCTATTTTGCACTGAATAAAAAAATTCTTTAATTTAAGTATTATTAAGTAGTAACGGTTTTCTGAAATTCAAACTTCCTAACGGTTTTCCAAAAGTTGTTCTATTTTGTACTGAATACAAAAAATCTCTAATTAAAGTATATTAAGAATTAACTGTTATCTATTTTGTACTGGTTTTGCAAAACTCAAAATTTCAGGCCAAAAGTTGTTCTATTTTGCACTGAATAAAAAAATTCTTTAATTTAAGTATTATTAAGTAGTAACGGTTTTCTGAAATTCAAACTTCCTAACGGTTTTCCAAAAGTTGTTCTATTTTGTACTGAATACAAAAAATCTCTAATTAAAGTATATTAAGAATTAACGTTTTATCTATTTTGTACGGTTTTGCAAAATTCAAAATTTCAGGCCAAAAGTTGTTCCTGAATACAAAAATTTTTTAATTAAAGTATATTAAGAAGTAACGGTTTTCTGAAATCAAACTTTCTAACGGTTTTGCAAAATTCAAAATTTCGGGCTGAATACAAAAAATTTTTAATTAAAGTATATTAAGAAGTAACGTTTTTCTGAAATTCAAACTTTTTAACGGTTTTGCAAAATTCAAAATTTCAGGCCAAAAGTTGTTCTATTTTGTACTGAATACAAAAATTCTTTAATTAAAGCATAATAAGAAGTAACGGTTTTCTGAAATTCAAACTTTCTAACAGTTTTGCAAAATTCAAGATTTCTGGTTAAAAGTTGTTCTATTTTGTACTGAATACAAAAATCTTTAATTAAAGTATATTAAGAAGTAACGGTTTTCTGAAATTCAAACTTTCTAACGGTTTTGCAAAATTCAAAATTTCAGGCCAAAAGTTGTTCTATTTTGTACTGAATACAAAAATTCTTTAATTAAAGCATATTAAGAAGTAACGGTTTTCTGAACTTCAAATTTCTTAACGGTTTTCCAAAAGTTGTTCTATTTCGTACTGAATACAAAAAATCTCTAATTAAAGTATATTAAGTTTCTGTTATCTAAAAAACTCAAAATTTCAAGCCAATAGTTGTTCTATTTTGTACTGAGTACAAAAATTCTTTAAATAAAGCATATTAAGAAGTAACGGTTTTCTGAAATTCAAATTTCCTAACGGTTTTCCAAAAGTTGTTCTATTTTGTACTGAATACAAAAAATCTCTAATTAAAGTATATTAAGAAGTAACGGTTTTCTGAAATTCAAACTTTTTAACGGTTTTGCATTTTCAATTCAAAATTTCGGGCTTTCAAAATTTTTTTAAAAAAGTATATTAAGAAGTAACGTTTTTCTGAAATTCAAACTATCTAACGGTTTTGCAAAATTCAAAATTTCAGGCCAAAATTTGTTCTATTTTGCACTGAATAAAAAAATTCTTTAATTTAAGTATTATTAAGTAGTAACGGTTTTCTGAAATTCAAACTTCCTAACGGTTTTCCAAAAGTTGTTCTATTTTGTACTGAATACAAAAAATCTCTAATTAAAGTATATTAAGAATTAACTGTTATCTATTTTGTACTGGTTTTGCAAAACTCAAAATTTCAGGCCAAAAGTTGTTCTATTTTGTGCTGAATACAAAAATTCTTTAATTAAAGCATATTAAGAAGTAACGGTTTTCTGAAATCCAAATTTCCTAACGGTTTTCCAAAAGTTGTTCTATTTTGTACTGAATACAAAAAATCTCTAATTAAGGTATATTAAGAAGTAACGTTTTCTGAAATTCAAACTTTCTAACGGTTTTGCAAAATTCAATATTTCAGGCCAAAAGTTGTTCTATTTTGTACTGAATACAAAAAATCTCTAATTAAAGTATATTAAGAAGTAACGTTTTTCTGAAATTCAAACTTCCTAACGGTTTTCCAAAAGTTGTTCTATTTTGTACTGAATACAAAAAATCTCTAATTAAAGTATATTAAGAAGTAACGTTTTCTGAAATTCAAACTTTCTAACGGTTTTGCAAAATTCAAGATTTCAGGTTAAAAGTTGTTCTAATTTGTACTAAATACAAAATTTCTTTAATTTAAGTAGTAACGGTTTTCTGAAATTCAAACATTCTAGAGAAGTAATTGTTTTCTGAAATTCAAACTTCCTAACGATTTTGCGAAAGTTTTTACGCCAAAAGTTGTTCCAAAAGTTTTTGTACCAGAATACAAAAATTCTTAAATTAAAGTATATTAAGAAGTAACGTTTTCTGAAATTCAAACTTTCTAACGGTTTTGCAAAATTCAAAATTTCAGGCCAAAATTTGTTCTATTTTGTACTGAATACAAAAAATTCTTTAATTTAAGTATTATTAAGAAGTAACGGTTTTCTGAAATTCAAACTTTCTAACGGTTTTGCAAAATTCAAAATTTCGGGCCTTCAAATTTTTTTAATAAAGTATATTAAGAAGTAACGGTTTTCTGAAATTCAAACTTTCTAACGGTTTTGCAAAATTCAAAATTTCAGGCCAAAATTTGTTCTATTTTGCACTGAATAAAAAAATTCTTTAATTTAAGTATTATTAAGTAGTAACGGTTTTCTGAAATTCAAACTTCCTAACGGTTTTCCAAAAGTTGTTCTATTTTGTACTGAATACAAAAAATCTCTAATTAAAGTATATTAAGAATTAACTGTTATCTAAATTCAAAATTTCAGGCCAAAAGTTGTTCTTTTTGTGCTGAATAATTAAAGGTTTTGCAAAACTCAAAATTTCAGGCCAAAAGTTGTTCTATTTTGTACTGAATACAAAAAATTCTTTAATTAAAGCATATTAAGAAGTAACGGTTTTCTGAAAATTCAAATTTCCTAACGGTTTTGCAAAATTCAAAAGTTGTTCTATTTTGTACTGAATACAAAAAATCTCTAATTAAAGTATATTAAGAAGTAACGTTTTTCTGAAATTCAAACTTTCTAACGGTTTTGCAAAATTCAAAATTTCGGGCCTTCAAAATTTTTTTAATTAAAGTATATTAAGAAGTAACGTTTTTCTAAAATTCAAACTTTCTAACGGTTTTTCAGGCTTAAATTTGTTCTATTTTGCAAATACAAAAATTCTTTAATTTAAGTATTATTAAGTAGTAACGGTTTTCTGAAATTCAAACTTTCTAACGGTTTTGCAATTAATTTAAGTATTATTAAGTAGTAACAAAAGTTTTCTATTTTGTACTGAATACAAAAATCTCTAATTAAAGTATATTAAGAATTAACGTGTTTTCTGAAATTCAAACTTTCTAACGGTTTTGCAAAAAAATTCTTTCAAAATTTCAGGCCAAAAGTTGTTCTATTTTGTACTGAATACAAAAATCTCTAATTAAAGTATATTAAGAAGTAACGGTTTTCTGAAATTCAAACTTTCTAACGGTTTTGCAAAATTCAAAATTTCAGGCCAAAAGTTGTTCTATTTTGTACTGAATACAAAAAAGTTGTTCTTACTTTAATTAAAGTATTTTGCAAAATTCAAGATTTCAGGTTAAGTAGTAACGGTTTTCTGAAATTCAAACTTTCTAACGGTTTTGCAAAATTCAAAATTTCAGGCCAAGAAGGCTAAATTTTGTACTGAAAATTCAAAATTTTTTTAATTAAAGTATATTAAGAAGTAACGTTTTTCTGAAATTCAAACTTTCTAACGGTTTTGCAAAATTCAAAATTTCAGGCTTAAATTTGTTCTATTTTGTACTGAATACAAAATTCTTTAATTTAAGTATTATTAAGTAGTAACGGTTTTCTGAAAATCAAACTTTCTAACGGTTTTTCAAAATTCAAAATTTCGGGCCTTCAAATTTTTTTAATAAAGTATATTAAGAAGTAACGGTTTTCTGAAATTCAAACTTTCTAACGGTTTTGCAAAATTCAAAATTTCAGGCCAAAATTTGTTCTATTTTGCACTGAATAAAAAAATTCTTTAATTTAAGTATTATTAAGTAGTAACGGTTTTCTGAAATTCAAACTTCCTAACGGTTTTCCAAAAGTTGTTCTATTTTGTACTGAATACAAAAAATCTCTAATTAAAGTATATTAAGAATTAACTGTTATCTATTTTGTACTGGTTTTGCAAAACTCAAAATTTCAGGCCAAAAGTTGTTCTATTTTGTGCGGAATACAAAAATTCTTTAATTAAAGCATATTAAGAAGTAACGGTTTTCATAAATTCAAATTTCCTAACGGTTTTCCAAAAGTTGTTCTATTTTGTACTGAATACAAAAAATCTCTAATTAAAGTATATTAAGAAGTAACGTTTTTCTGAAATTCAAACTTTCTAACGGTTTTGCAAAATTCAAAATTTCGGGCCTTCAAAATTTTTTTATTAAAGTATTTTAAGAAGTAAAGGTTTTCTGAAAATCAAACTTTCTAACGGTTTTGCAAAATTCAAAATTTCGGGCCTTCAAAATTTTTTTATTAAAGTATATTAAGAAGTAACGTTTTTCTGAAATTCAAACTTTCTAACGGTTTTGCAAATTTCAAAATGTCAGGCCAAAAGTTGTTCTATTTTGTACTGAATACATAACATCTTTAATTAAAGTATATTAAGAAGTAACGGTTTTCTGAAATTCAAACTTTCTAACGGTTTTGCAAAATTCAAAATTTCAGGCCAAAAGTTGTTCTATTTTGTACTGAATACAAAAATTCTTTAATTAAAGTATATTAAGAAGTAACGGTTTTCTGAAATTCAAACTTTCTAACGGTTTTGCAAAATTCAAAATTTCAGGCCAAAAGTTGTTCTATTTTGTACTGAATACAAAAAATCTTTAATTAAAGTATATTAAGAAGTAACGGTTTTCTGAACTTCAAATTTCCTAACAGTTTTGCAAAAGTTGTTCTATTTTGTACTGAATACAAAAAATCTCTAATTAAAGTATATTAAGTTTCTGAAATTCAAACTTTCTAACGGTTTTGCAAAATTCAAGATTTCAGGTTAAAAGTTGTTCTAATTTGTACTAAATACAAAATTTCTTTAATTTAAGTAGTAACGGTTTTCTGAAATTCAAACTTTCTAGAAAGTAATTGTTTTCTGAAATTCAAACTTCCTAACGATTTCGCGAAAGTTTTTACGCCAAAAGTTGTTCCTTTTTGTACCAGATACAAAAATTCTTAAATTAAAGTATCATTAAGAAGGTTTTCTGAAATTCAAACTTTCTAACGGTTTTGCAAAATTCAAAATTTCGGGCTTCAAAAATTTTTTAATTAAAGTATATTAAGAAGTAAAGTTTTTCTGAAATTCAAACTTTCTAACGGTTTTGCAAAATTCAAAATTTCAGGCCAAAATTTGTTCTATTTTGTACTGAATAAAAAAATTCTTTAATTTAAGTATTATTAAGTAGTAACGGTTTTCTGAAAATCAAACTTTCTAACGGTTTTTCAAAATTCAAAATTTCGGGCCTTCAAATTTTTTTAATAAAGTATATTAAGAAGTAACGGTTTTCTGAAATTCAAACTTTTTAACGGTTTTGCAAAAATCAAAATTTCAGGCCAAAATTTGTTCTATTTTGCACTGAATAAAAAAATTCTTTAATTAAAGTATTATTAAGTAGTAACGGTTTTCTGAAATTCAAACTTTCTAACGGTTTTCCAAAAGTTGTTCTATTTTGTACTGAATACAAAAAATCTCTAATTAAAGTATATTAAGAATTAACTGTTTTCTAAATTCAAACTTTTAACGGTTTTGCAAAACTCAAAATTTCAGGCCAAAAGTTGTTCTATTTTGTGCTGAATACAAAAATTCTTTAATTAAAGCATATTAAGAAGTAACGGTTTTCTGAACTTCAAATTTCCTAACGGTTTTGCAAAAGTTGTTCTATTTTGTACTGAATACAAAAAATCTCTAATTAAAGTATATTAAGAAGTAACGTTTTTCTGAAATTCAAACTTTCTAACGGTTTTGCAAAATTCAAGATTTCAGGTTAAAAGTTGTTCTAATTTGTACTGTACAAAATTTCTTTAATTTAAGTACGGTTTTCTGAAATTCAAACTGGTTTTGCAAAAAATCTCTAAATTTCAGGTTATTATTTTGTACAAAAGTTGTTCTATTTTGTACTGAATACAAAAATTCTTTAATTAAAGTATATTAAGAAGTAACGGTTTTCTGAAATTCAAACTTTCTAACGGTTTTGCAAAAGTTGTTCTATTTTGTACTGAATACAAAAAATCTTTAATTAAAATATATTAAGAAGTAACGTTTTTCTGAAATTCAAACTATCTAACGGTTTTGCAAAATTTCAAAATTCAATTCTATTTTGGGCACTTCAAAATTCTTTAATTAAAGCATATTAAGAAGTAACGGTTTTCTGAAAATCAAACTTTCTAACGGTTTTTCAAAATTCAAAATTTCGGGCCTTCAAATTTTTTTAATAAAGTATATTAAGAAGTAACGGTTTTCTGAAATTCAAACTTTCTAACGGTTTTGCAAAATTCAAAATTTCAGGCCAAAATTTGTTCTATTTTGCACTGAATAAAAAAATTCTTTAATTTAAGTATTATTAAGTAGTAACGGTTTTCTGAAATTCAAACTTCCTAACGGTTTTCCAAAAGTTGTTCTATTTTGTACTGAATACAAAAAATCTCTAATTAAAGTATATTAAGAATTAACTGTTATCTATTTTGTACTGGTTTTGCAAAACTCAAAATTTCAGGCCAAAAGTTGTTCTATTTTGTGCTGAATACAAAAATTCTTTAATTAAAGCATATTAAGAAGTAACGGTTTTCTGAAATCCAAATTTCCTAACGGTTTTCCAAAAGTTGTTCTATTTTGTACTGAATACAAAAAATCTCTAATTAAAGTATATTAAGAAGTAACGTTTTTCTGAAATTCAAACTTTCTAACGGTTTTGCAAAATTCAAAATTTCAGGCCAAAAGTTGTTCTATTTTGTACTGAATACAAAATTTTTAATTTAATTTTAAGTAGTAACGGTTTTCTGAAATTCAAACTTTCTAACGGTTTTGCAAAATTCAAAATTTCAGGCCTTCAAAAATTTTTTAATTATGGTATATTAAGAAGTAACGGTTTTCTGAAATTCAAACTTTCTAACGGTTTTGCAAAATTCAAAATTTCAGGCCAAAAGTTTTTCTATTTTGTACTGAATACAAAAAATTCTTTAATTAAAGTATATTAAGAAGTAACGGTTTTCTGAAATTCAAACTTCTAACGGTTTTGCAAAATTCAAAATTTCAGGCCAAAAGTTGTTCTATTTTGTACTGAATACAAAAAATCTCTAATTAAAGTATATTAAGAATTAACTGTTAAATTCTAACTTTGTAACTGGTTTTGCAAAATTCAAAATTTCAGGCCAAAAGTTGTTCTATTTTGTACTGAATACAAAAATTCTTTAATTAAAGCATATTAAGAAGTAACGGTTTTCTGAAATTCAAATTTCCTAACGGTTTTCCAAAAGTTGTTCTATTTTGTACTGAATACAAAAAATCTCTAATTAAAGTATATTAAGAATTAACTGAAATTCAAACTTTCTAACGGTTTTGCAAAATTCAAAATTTCAGGCCAAAAGTTGTTCTATTTTGTGCTGAATACAAAAATTCTTTAATTAAAGCAATTAAAAAATTTTCTTTCAAATTTCCTAAGTTTTCCATTGTTCTATTAAGTATATTAAGAAGTAACGGTTTTCTGAAATTCAAACTTTCTAACGGTTTTGCAAAATTCAAAATTTCGGGCCTTCAAAATTTTTTTAATAAAGTATATTAAGAAGTAACGTTTTTCTGAAATTCAAACTTTCTAACGGTTTTGCAAAATTCAAAATTTCAGGCCAAAATTTGTTCTATTTTGCACTGAATAAAAAAATTCTTTAATTTAAGTATTATTAAGTAGTAACGGTTTTCTGAAATTCAAACTTCCTAACGGTTTTCCAAAAGTTGTTCTATTTTGTACTGAATACAAAAAATCTCTAATTAAAGTATATTAAGAATTAACTGTTATCTATTTTGTACTGGTTTTGCAAAACTCAAAATTTCAGGCCAAAAGTTGTTCTATTTTGTGCTGAATACAAAAATTCTTTAATTAAAGCATATTAAGAAGTAACGGTTTTCTGAAATCCAAATTTCCTAACGGTTTTCCAAAAGTTGTTCTATTTTGTACTGAATACAAAAAATCTCTAATTAAAGTATATTAAGAAGTAACGTTTTTCTGAAATTCAAACTTTCTAACGGTTTTGCAAAATTCAAAATTTCGGGCCTTCAAAATTTGTTCTATTTTGTTTTAAATACAAAAAAGTAGGTTTTCTGAAAATCAAACTTTCTAACGGTTTTGCAAAATTCAAAATTTCGGGCTTCAAAATTTTTTTATTAAAGTATTATTAAGAAGTAACGGTTTTCTGAAATTCAAACTTTCTAACGGTTTTGCAAAATTCAAAATTTCAGGCCAAAAGTTGTTCTATTTTGTACTGAATACAAAAATTCTTTAATTAAAGCATATTAAGAAGTAACGGTTTTCTGAAATTCAAACTTTCTAACGGTTTTTCAAAATTCAAAATTTCAAAAAGTTGTTCTATTTTGTACTGAATACAAAAATTCTTTAATTAAAGTATATTAAGAAGTAACGGTTTTCGAAATTCAAACATTCTAACGGTTTTGCAAAATTCAAAATTTCAGGCCAAAAGTTGTTCTATTTTGTACTGAATACAAAAAATTCTTTAATTAAAGTATTATTAAGTAGTAACGGTTTTCTGAAATTCAAACTTCCTAACGGTTTTCCAAAAGTTGTTCTATTTTGTACTGAATACAAAAAATCTCTAATTAAAGTATATTAAGAATTAACTGTTATCTATTTTGTACTGGTTTTGCAAAACTCAAAATTTCAGGCCAAAAGTTGTTCTATTTTGTACTGAATACAAAAAATTCTTTAATTTAAGTATTTTCTGAAATTCAAACATTCTAGAAGTAACGGTTTTCTGAAATTCAAACTTTCTAACGGTTTTGCAAAATTCAAAATTTCAGGCCAAAATTTGTTCTATTTTGCACTGAATAAAAAAATTCTTTAATTAAAGTATTATTAAGTAGTAACGGTTTTCTGAAATTCAAACTTCCTAACGGTTTTGCAAAAGTTGTTCTATTTTGTACTGAATACAAAAAATCTCTAATTAAAGTATATTAAGAATTAACTGTTATCTATTTTGTACTGGTTTTGCAAAACTCAAAATTTCAGGCCAAAAGTTGTTCTATTTTGCACTGAATACAAAAATTCTTTAATTTAAGTATTATTAAGTAGTAACGGTTTTCTGAAAATCAAACTTTCTAACGGTTTTTCAAAATTCAAAATTTCTATTTTGCCTTCAAATTTTTTTAATAAAGTATATTAAGAAGTAACGGTTTTCTGAAATTCAAACTTTCTAACGGTTTTGCAAAATTCAAAATTTCAGGCCAAAATTTGTTCTATTTTGCACTGAATAAAAAAATTCTTTAATTTAAGTATTATTAAGTAGTAACGGTTTTCTGAAATTCAAACTTCCTAACGGTTTTCCAAAAGTTGTTCTATTTTGTACTGAATACAAAAAATCTCTAATTAAAGTATATTAAGAATTAACTGTTATCTATTTTGTACTGGTTTTGCAAAACTCAAAATTTCAGGCCAAAAGTTGTTCTATTTTGTGCTGAATACAAAAATTCTTTAATTAAAGCATATTAAGAAGGTTTTCTGAAATTCAAACTTTTTAACGGTTTTGCAAAAGTTGTTCTATTTTGTACTGAATACAAAAAATCTCTAATTAAAGTATATTAAGAAGTAACGTTTTTCTGAAATTCAAACTTTCTAACGGTTTTGCAAAATTCAAAATTTCAGGCCAAAATTTGTTCTATTTTGCACTGAATAAAAAAATTCTTTAATTTAAGTATTATTAAGTAGTAACGGTTTTCTGAAATTCAAACTTCCTAACGGTTTTCCAAAAGTTGTTCTATTTTGTACTGAATACAAAAATCTCTAATTAAAGTTTATTAAGAATTAACTGTTTTCTATTTTGTACTGGTTTTGCAAAACTCAAAATTTCAGGCCAAAAGTTGTTCTATTTTGTGCTGAATACAAAATTTCTTTAATTTAAGTATATTAAACATTCTAGAGAAGTAACGGTTTTCTGAAATTCAAACTTCCTAACGATTTCGCGAAAGTTTTTACGCCAAAAGTTGTTCCTATTTTGTACCAGAATACAAAAATTCTTAAATTAAAGTATCATTAAGAAGTAACGTTTTCTGAAATTCAAACTTTCTAACGGTTTTGCAAAATTCAAAATTTCATTACATATCTATTTGTTAGTAATTTTGTTCATGTCATTACAGAAAATGCCAGTTAGTGAAATTTTGCAGTGTTTTTATGAAAACAGCTTGGTTGGATTATTGATAAGTTAAATAAAATAGGTTAAGTAACGGGACAACAAATATCTGTGAAACATGAGTGCCAAAACATTTTAGTGAGCAGAAAAAAATAAAATTGTGAAATTTTTTAACCAGAAATCTTGAATTTTGCAAAACCGTTAGAATGTTTGAATTTCAGAAAACCAATACTTCTTAATATACTTTAATTAGATATTTTTTGTATTCAGTACAAAATAGAACAACTTTTGGCCTGAAATTTTGAGTTTTGCAAAACCGTTACTTCTTAATATGCTTTAATTAAAGAATTTTTGTATTCAGCACAAAATAGAACAACTTTTGGAGTCCATATTAAAATAACGATTTTCAGAAATTCGAAACCTCATTTTTACGAAGTACTCATTTTTACGAATGACTCATTTTTACGAAAAAATTTTTGTTCATACACATAAATTTAGTATCAATTTCAAATTTTGAAAAACCGTTGATTTACTAACAAATTTTTATTGATAAATTTCTTTGTAAAAAAGTTCAAAAATGAACAAATATGACATTTAAAGAATAGTAATAAAAATTCATTTTTGATTGTTTTTCAACAAAATTTTATCAGTCAGAATGCGTTTTTTTCTTAACGGTTTTCAAAATTTGAAATTCATATTAAATTTGTATGAAAATAAAATTTTCGTAAAAATGAGAGATTTTTGTATTCAGTACAAAATAGAACAACTTTTGGAAAACCGTTAGGAAGTTTGAATTTCAGAAAACAGTTACTACTTAATAATACTTAAATTAAAAATTTTTTATTCAGTACAAAATAGAACAAATTTTGGCCTGAAATTTTGAATTTTGCAAAACCGTTAGAAAGTTTGAATTTCAGAAAACCGTTACTTTTTAATATACTTTAATTAAAGATTTTTTGTATTCAGTACAAAATAGAACAACTTTTGGCCTGAAATTTTGAATTTTGCAAAACCGTTAAAAAGTTTGAATTTCAGAAAACCGTTACTTCTTAATATGCTTTAATTAAAGAATTTTTGTATTCAGTACAAAATAGAACAACTTTTGGAGAACCGTTAGGAAGTTTGAAGTTCAGAAAACCGTTACTACTTAATAATACTTAAATTAAAGAATTTTTTTATTCAGTACAAAATAGAACAAATTTTGAATTTTGCAAAACCGTTAGAAAGTTTGAATTTCAGAAAACCTTCTTAATGATACTTTAATTTAAGATTTTTTGAAGGCACGAAATTTTGAATTTTGCAAAACCGTTAAAAAGTTTGAATTTCAGAAAACCGTTACTTCTTAATATACTTTATTAAAAAAAATTTTGAAGGCCCGAAATTTTGAATTTTGCAAAACCGTTAAAAAGTTTGAATTTCCGAAAACCGTTACTTCTTAATAAACTTTAATTAAAGATTTTTGTATTCAGTACAAAATAGAACAACTTTCAGGCCTGAAATTTTTGAATTTTGCAAAAACCGTTAAAAAGTTTGAATTGTAGAAAACCGTTACTTCTTAATATGCTTTAATTAAAGAATTTTTGTATTCAGTACAAAATAGAACAATTTTTGGCCTGAAATTTTGAATTTTGCAAAACCGTTAGAAAGTTTGAATTTCAGAAAACCGTTACTTCTTAATATACTTTAATTAAAGATTTTTTGAAGGCCCGAAATTTTGAATTTTGCAAAACCGTTAAAAAGTTTGAATTTCAGAAAACCGTTACTTTTTAATATACTTTAATTAAAGATGTTTTGTATTCAGTACAAAATAGAACAACTTTTTGGCCTGAAATTTTGAATTTTGCAAAACCGTTAAAAAGTTTGAATTTCAGAAAACCGTTACTTCTTAATATGCTTTAATTAAAGAATTTTTGTATTCAGTACAAAATAGAACAACTTTTGGAGAACCGTTAGGAAGTTTGAAGTTCAGAAAACCGTTACTACTTAATAATACTTAAATTAAAGAATTTTTTTATTCAGTACAAAATAGAACAAATTTTGAATTTTGCAAAACCGTTAGAAAGTTTGAATTTCAGAAAAACTTCTTAATGATACTTTAATTTAAGATTTTTTGAAGGCACGAAATTTTGAATTTTGCAAAACCGTTAAAAATATTGAATTTCAGAAAACCGTTACTTCTTAATATACTTTAATTAGAGATTTTTTGTATCTGGTACAAAATGGAACAACTTTTGGCGTAAAAACTTTCGCAAAATCGTTATGAAGTTTGAATTTCAGAAAACAATTACTTCTCTAGAATGTTTGAATTTCAGAAAACCGTTACTACTTAAATTAAAGAAATTTTGAATTTAGTACAAATTAGAACAACTTTTAACCAGAAATCTTGAATTTTGCAAAACCGTTAGAAAGTTTGAATTTCAGAAAACCTTCTTAATGATACTTTAATTTAAGATTTTTTGTATCTGGTACAAAATGGAACAACTTTTGGCGTAAAAACTTTCGCGAAATCGTTAGAAAGTTTGAATTTCAGAAAACAATTACTTCTCTAGAATGTTTGAATTTCAGAAAACCGTTACTACTTAAATTAAAGAAATTTTGTATTTAGTACAAATTAGAACAACTTTTAACCAGATATCTTGAATTTTGCAAAACCGTTAGAATGTTTGAATTTCAGAAAACCGTTACTTCTTAATATGCTTTAATTAAAGAATTTTTGTATTCAGTACAAAATAGAACAACTTTTGGAGAACCGTTAGGAAGTTTGAAGTTCAGAAAACCGTTACTACTTAATAATACTTAAATTAAAGAATTTTTTATTCAGTACAAAATAGAACAAATTTTGAATTTTGCAAAACCGTTAGAAAGTTTGAATTTCAGAAAAACTTCTTAATGATACTTTAATTTAAGATTTTTTGAAGGCACGAAATTTTGAATTTTGCAAAACCGTTAAAAATATTGAATTTCAGAAAACCGTTACTTCTTAATATACTTTAATTAAAGATTTTTTGTATCTGGTACAAAATGGAACAACTTTTGGCGTAAAAACTTTCGCAAAATCGTTATGAAGTTTGAATTTCAGAAAACAATTACTTCTCTAGAATGTTTGAATTTCAGAAAACCGTTACTACTTAAATTAAAGAAATTTTGAATTTAGTACAAATTAGAACAACTTTTAACCAGAAATCTTGAATTTTGCAAAACCGTTAGAAAGTTTGAATTTCAGAAAACCTTCTTAATGATACTTTAATTTAAGATTTTTTGTATCTGGTACAAAATGGAACAACTTTTGGCGTAAAAACTTTCGCGAAATCGTTAGAAAGTTTGAATTTCAGAAAACAATTACTTCTCTAGAATGTTTGAATTTCAGAAAACCGTTACTACTTAAATTAAAGAAATTTTGTATTTAGTACAAATTAGAACAACTTTTAACCAGATATCTTGAATTTTGCAAAACCGTTAGAATGTTTGAATTTCAGAAAACCGTTACTTCTTAATATACTTTAATTAAAGATTTTTTGAAGGCCCGAAATTTTGAATTTTGCAAAACCGTTAGGAAGTTTGAATTTCAGAAAACTGTTACTACTTAATAATACTTAAATTAAAGAATTTTTTTATTCAGTACAAAATAGAACAAATTTTGGCCTGAAATTTTGAATTTTGCAAAACCGTTAGAAAGTTTGAATTTCAGAAAACCTTCTTAATGATACTTTAATTTAAGATTTTTTGAAGGCACGAAATTTTGAATTTTGCAAAACCGTTAAAAAGTTTGAATTTCAGAAAACCGTTACTTCTTAATATACTTAATTAAAGATTTTTTGTATCTGGTACAAAATGGAACAACTTTTGGCGTAAAAACTTTCGCGAAATCGTTAGGAAGTTTGAATTTCAGAAAACAATTACTTCTCTAGAATGTTTGAATTTCAGAAAACCGTTACTACTTAAATTAAAGAAATTTTGTATTTAGTACAAATTAGACTAACTTTTAACCAGAAATCTTAAATTTTGCTAAAACCGTTAAAAAGTTTGAATTTCAGAAAACCTTCTTAATGATACTTTAATTTAAGAATTTTTGTATCTGGTACAAAATGGAACAACTTTTGGCGTAAAAACTTACGCGAAATCGTTAGGAAGTTTGAATTTCAGAAAACAATTACTTCTCTAGAATGTTTGAATTTCAGAAAACCGTTACTACTTAAATTAAAGAAATTTTGTATTTAGTACAAATTGGAACAACTTTTAACCAGATATCTTGAATTTTGCAAAACCGTTAGAAAGTTTGAATTTCAAAAAACCGTTACTTCTTAATAAACTTTAATTAATGAATTTTGGTATTCAGTACAAAATAGAACAACTTTTGGAAAACCGTTAAGAAATTTGAAGTTCAGAAAACCGTTACTTCTTAATATGCTTTAATTAAAGAATTTTTGTATTCAGCACAAAATAGAACAACTTTTGGCTTGAAATTTTGAGTTTTGCAAAACCAATACAAAATAGATAACAGTTAATTCTTAATATACTTTAATTAGAGATTTTTTGTATTCAGTACGAAATAGAACAACTTTTGGAAAACCGACTTAATATACTTTAATTAAAGATTTTTTGAAGGCCCGAAATTTTGAATTTTGCAAAACCGTTAAAAAGTTTGAATTTCAGAAAACCGTTACTTCTTAATATACTTTAATTAAGATTTTTGTATTCAGTACAAAATAGAACAACTTTTGGAAAACCGTTAAGAAATTTGAAGTTCAGACAACCGTTACTTCTTAAATTAAAGAAATTTTGTATTTAGTACAAATTAGAACTACTTTTAACCAGATATCTTGAATTTTGCAAAACCGTTAGAATGTTTGAATTTCAGAAAACCGTTACTTCTTAATATACTTTAATTAGAGATTTTTTGTATTCAGTACAAAATAGAACAACTTTTGGAAAACCGTTAAGAAATTTGAATTTCAGAAAACCGTTACTACTTAATAATGTTTTAATTAAAGAATTTTTTGTATTCAGCACAAAATAGAACAACTTTTGGTCTGCAATTTTGAATTTTGCAAAACCAGTACAAAATAGATAACAGTTAATTCTTAATATACTTTAATTAGAGATTTTTTGTATTCAGTACGAAATAGAACTTTTGGAATACCGTTAGGAAGTTTGAATTTCAGAAAACCGTTACTACTTAATAATACTTAAATTTAAGAATTTTTTTATTCAGTACAAAATAGAACAAATTTTGGCCTGAAATTTTGAATTTTGCAAAACCGTTAAAAAGTTTGAATTTCAGAAAACCGTTACTTCTTAATATACTTTAATTAAAGATTTTTTGTATTCAGTACAAAATAGAACACTTTTTGGCGTAAAAACTTTCGCGAAATCGTTAGAAAGTTTGAATTTCAGAAAACAATTACTTCTCTAGAATGTTTGAATTTCAGAAAACCGTTACTACTTAAATTAAAGAAATTTTGTATTTAGTACAAATTAGAACAACTTTTAACCAGATATCTTGAATTTTGCAAAACAGTTAGAATGTTTGAATTTCAGAAAACCGTTACTTCTTAATATACTTTAATTAAAGATTTTTTGAAGGCCCGAAATTTTGAATTTTGCAAAACCGTTAGGAAGTTTGAATTTCAGAAAACTGTTACTACTTAATAATACTTAAATTAAAGAATATTTTTATTCAGTACAAAATAGAACAAATTTTGGCCCTAAATTTTGAATTTTGCAAAACCGTTAGAAAGTTTGAATTTCAGAAAACCTTCTTAATGATACTTTAATTTAAGATTTTTTGAAGGCACGAAATTTTGAATTTTGCAAAACCGTTAAAAAGTTTGAATTTCAGAAAACCGTTACTTCTTAATATACTTTAATTAAAGATTTTTTGTATCTGGTACAAAATGGAACAACTTTTGGCGTAAAAACTTTCGCGAAATCGTTAGGAAGTTTGAATTTCAGAAAACAATTACTTCTCTAGAATGTTTGAATTTCAGAAAACCGTTACTACTTAAATTAAAGAAATTTTGTATTTAGTACAAATTAGACTAACTTTTAACCAGAAATCTTAAATTTTGCAAAACCGTTAAAAAGTTTGAATTTCAGAAAACCTTCTTAATGATACTTTAATTTAAGAATTTTTGTATCTGGTACAAAATGGAACAACTTTTGGCGTAAAAACTTACGCGAAATCGTTAGGAAGTTTGAATTTCAGAAAACAATTACTTCTCTAGAATGTTTGAATTTCAGAAAACCGTTACTACTTAAATTAATTAAAGAAATTTTGTATTTAGTACAAATTAGAACAACTTTTAACCAGATATCTTGAATTTTGCAAAACCGTTAGAATGTTTGAATTTTAAAAAACCGTTACTTCTTAATATACTTTAATTAGAGATTTTTTGTATTCAGTACAAAATAGAACAACTTTGGAAAACCGTTAAGAAATTTGAAGTTCAGAAAACCGTTACTTCTTAATATGCTTTAATTAAAGAATTTTTGTATTCAGCACAAAATAGAACAACTTTTGGCTTGAAATTTTGAGTTTTGCAAAACCAGTACAAAATAGATAACAGTTAATTCTTAATATACTTTAATTAGAGATTTTTTGTATTCAGTACGAAATAGAACAACTTTTGGAAAACCGACTTAATATACTTTAATTAGGGGGGATTGGGGAAGCCGAAGTCTGACTCCGAAGCTGACCAAATGTCAAGTGTGTACCTTCTCGTGGTATCCCCTGTTACCACCAATCACACCGCTGGCGACCGAAGCTGTGCCGGGATATGTACTCTAAAGAGTAGATTAAAATCCTACTCAAATCCTCGCTTGTAGGGTGGCAGCCCCACAAACAAGCTAGGGATAGCAGGCTTACAACTTGCTATCTCCGAACCAAACCTGTACAAAGAAAGCTACAAAAGGATATTAGGACTGGATCAACAATGACAACCCAATGCAAACGAACCCGGACAATGATTGGTCAATGGAACATAAGGACACTCTTTCAAAAAGGCATGCTGGCACAGGTGAATAAACAATTCAGCAGATATGGACTTAGTGTGCTGGGACTGAGTGAAGTGAGATGGACTGGTGCTGGTCAATTAACATCACCCTGCGGTACCCTGTTGCTGTATTCTGGTAAAGAAACCGAACACAGCGGAGGTGTTGGCATTCTCCTAAGCAAGACAATTCGAGACTCACTGCTGGAATGGGAGCCAATATCACATAGGATAATTAGAGCCAGAATACAAACGAAGTATAAGAAGCTGACGATTCTTCAGTGCTATGCTCCTACTGAAGACAAGGACTTGACGGTCAAAGAAGCTTTTACAGCCAATTAGATCAGGCACTGGCGAAGGTTCCCAAACAGGATATAGTGGTGCTAATGGGAGATTTCAATGCCAAAGTTGGTGATTCGAATGAGGATGTGGAGCATGTTATGGGCAAGCATGGCTTAGGTGTGAGAAATGAAAACGGTGAATTACTCGTGGAACTGTGCGGTAGTCATAATTTGATGATCGGAGGCACCTTATTTCCCCATAAAGAATGTCATAAAGTCACTTGGAAATCGCCGAATCGCAGAGACCAAAATCAAATAGATCACATATGCATCAGTCGTAAATGGAGCAAAGCACTAATGGATGTCCGCAACAAACGTGGAGCCGATGTAGGTTCAGATCACCATCTAATAATCGGAAAACTTCGGTTCTATTTCAAGCGATTAAAGAAGAGCGCTAATACAAGAAGAAAGTTTTGCCTCACAAAACTGAAGTCTGCTGAAGTCAGATCCAGGTTTGTCTCCAAAGTTAAGGAACAGTACCTCGAATTGCAACAACATCTCTATTGATGAAAGGTGGAGACAGATTAAGGAAGGTATTGTGAACACCTGCAATACTGAACTAGGGATAAAGAAAGATAAACGTGAGGACTATATCCGAGAGAGTACCGTTGGAACGCTATTGACCAAAGGAAAGAAGTGAATGTGAAACTCCTGAACTGTAACGAGTCGAGAGCTGAGGAACTAAGCAAGCAGTTGCATTGCTGAATAAGAGAGTCAAGAGGGAAGTAAGGAATGATTGGAGACGACATCTTAATGGATTAGCAGAGAAAGCACAAACTGCTTCTGACTGTGGCAATATGAAGGACCTCTATAACACAATCAAAGAGCTTAGTGACCGGTCAGGCCGAAAGCAAGTCCCAATCAAATCTAAAGAGGGTAGAATCTTAGTCACCGTTGATGAGCAAGCGGCTAGGTGGAAGGAACATTTCGAGGAAGTCTTGAATGTCCAGCGTAATGGTATCTGCATAGAAGCGGTGGAGAATCCACCAGCTTTGCCAATCGACACGCGTCCACCTACAAAGAAGGAAATCATCGAGGCGGTAAAAAGGCTTAAAAGTGGCAAAGCAGCGGGAATGGATGAAATACCGGCAGAGGTCCTCAAAGCTGATGCTAATGTCACCGCTAATTTTCTCAAGCCACTTTTTGATGAGATTTGGTCCCTTGAGAAATATCCCGAGGAATGGAAGGAGGGATTGATTGTTAAGCTTCCCAAGAAGGGCGATTTGAGTAGCTGCAGTAACTGGAGAGGAATTACCCTCTTATCAGTCATAAGCAAGGTGTTTATGTCGGTAATTCTACAGAGGTTGATGGACCCAATCGAGACAAGATTGAGGAAGGAGCAAGCAGGCTTTCGACCGTATAGATCGTGCATTGATCAAATCAGTACGCTGAGGATTACCGTTGAACAATCAATCGAGTGGCAATCAGCACTTTATCTCGTCTTTATTGATTACGAGAAAGCCTTCGACTCAATAGATCGGGAGTGTATCTGGACAGAATTACGTAATTTAGGTGTTCCCGAGAAGCTTATAAGGCTTATACGTGAAGCGTTGGATTCAGATGTAGAGTGCTACATGAGAGTGTGCAATCGGAATCTTTTGTGTCATTAACAGGAGTCAGGCAAGGTGACTTGTTATCACCATTACTTGTAATTATGGATAAAGTAATGCGGTCTGTGACGAGAGGCAAGCCTAGAGGGATTGTTTGGTCTTTAAATGATCGTCTTGAGGATCTTGATTACGCAGACGACGCGTGCTTGTTGACACACACACATCAAGACATGCAGGGAAAGCTCAGAGACTTGGAATTTGAAAGATTTTTTGAAGGCCCGAAATTTTGAATTTTGCAAAACCGTTAAAAATATTGAATTTCAGAAAACCGTTACTTCTTAATATACTTTAATTAGAGATTTTTTGTATTCAGTACAAAATAGAACAACTTTTGGAAAACCGTTAAGAAATTTGAAGTTCAGAAAACCGTTACTTCTTAATATGCTTTAATTAAAGAATTTTTGTATTCAGCACAAAATAGAACAACTTTTGGAAAACCGACTTAATATACTTTAATTAAAGATTTTTTGAAGGCCCGAAATTTTGAATTTTGCAAAACCGTTAAAAATATTGAATTTCAGAAAACCGTTACTTCTTAATATGCTTTAATTAAAGAATTTTTGTATTCAGTACAAAATAGAACAACTTTTGGCCTGAAATTTTGAATTTTGCAAAACCGTTAAAAAGTTTGAATTTCAGAAAACTGTTACTACTTAATAATACTTAAATTAAAGAATTTTTTTATTCAGTACAAAATAGATCAAATTTTGGCCTGAAATTTTGAATTTTGCAAAACCGTTAGAAAGTTTGAATTTCAAAAAAACCTTCTTAATGATACTTTAATTTAAGATTTTTTGAAGGCACGAAATATAGAATTTTGCAAAACCGTTAAAAAGTTTGAATTTCAGAAAACCGTTACTTCTTAATATACTTTAATTAAAGATTTTTTGTATCTGGTACAAAATGGAACAACTTTTGGCGTAAAAACTTTCGCGAAATCGTTAGAAAGTTTGAATTTCAGAAAACAATTACTTACTCTAGAATGTTTGAATTTCAAAATAGAACAAATTTTGGCCGAAATTACTGACTTTTGCAAAACCGTTAAAGAAGTTTTGTATTTCAGTACAAACCTTCTTAATGATACTTTAACTTAAGATTTTTTGAAGGCACGAAATCTTAAATTTTGCTAAAACCGTTAAAAAGTTTGAATTTCAGAAAACCGTTACTTCTTAATGATACTTTAATTTAAGAATTTTTGTATCTGGTACAAAATGGAACAACTTTTGGCGTAAAAACTTACGCGAAATCGTTAGGAAGTTTGAATTTCAGAAAACAATTACTTCTCTAGAATGTTTGAATTTCAGAAAACCGTTACTACTTAAATTAAAGAAATTTTGTATTTAGTACAAATTGGAACAACTTTTAACCAGATATCTTGAATTTTGCAAAACCGTTAGAATGTTTGAATTTCAGAAAACCGTTACTTCTTAATATACTTTAATTAGAGATTTTTGGTATTCAGGTACAAAATAGAACAACTTTTGGAAAACCGTTAAGAAAGTTTGAAGTTCAGAAAACCGTTACTTCTTAATATGCTTTAATCAAAGAATTTTTGTATTCAGCACAAAATAGAACAACTTTTGGCTTGAAATTTTGAGTTTTGCAAAACCGTTAATACAAAATTTCAGATAACAGTTAATTCTTAATATACTTTAATTAGAGATTTTTTGTATTCAGTACGAAATAGAACAACTTTTGGAAAACCGACTTTGAAGTTCAGAAAACCGTTACTTTTAATATAATTAAAGATTTTTTGATTCAGGAACAACCGAAATTTTGAATTTTGCAAAACCGTTAAAAAGTTTGAATTTCAGAAAACCGTTACTTCTTAATATACTTTAATTAGAGATTTTTTGTATTCAGTACGAAATAGAACAACTTTTGGAAAACCGTTAAGAACTTTAATTAAAGATTTGAAGTTCAGAAAACCGTTACTTCTTAATTTCATTTCTTAATATAGAAATTTTTTGTATTTAGTACAAATTAGAACTACTTTTAAAACCGTTACTTCTTAAATTAAAGAAATTTTGTATTTAGTACAAATTAGAACTATCTTGAATTTTGCAAAACCGTTAGAATGTTTGAATTTCAGAAAACCGTTACTTCTTAATATACTTTAATTAGAGATTTTTTGTATTCAGTACAAAATAGAACAACTTTTGGAAAACCGTTAAGAAATTTGAAGTTCAGAAAACCGTTACTTCTTAATATGTTTTAATTAAAGAATTTTTGTATTCAGCACAAAATAGAACAACTTTTGGTCTGCAATTTTGAGTTTTGCAAAACCAGTACAAAATAGATAACAGTTAATTCTTAATATACTTTAATTAGAGATTTTTTGTATTCAGTACGAAATAGAACAACTTTTGGAAAACCGTTAAGAAATTTGAAGTTCAGAAAACCGTTACTTCTTAATAATACTTAAATTTAAGAATTTTTTTATTCAGTACAAAATAGAACAAATTTTGGCCTGAAATTTTGAATTTTGCAAAACCGTTAGAAAGTTTGAATTTCAGAAAACCGTTACTTCTTAATATACTTTAATTAAAGATTTTTTGTATCTGGTACAAAATGGAACAACTTTTGGCGTAAAAACTTTCGCGAAATCGTTAGAAAGTTTGAATTTCAGAAAACAATTACTTCTCTAGAATGTTTGAATTTCAGAAAACCGTTACTACTTAAATTAAAGAAATTTTGTATTTAGTACAAATTAGAACAACTTTTAACCAGATATCTTGAATTTTGCAAAACCGTTAGAATGTTTGAATTTCAGAAAACCGTTACTTCTTAATATACTTTAATTAAAGATTTTTTGAAGGCCCGAAATTTTGAATTTTGCAAAACCGTTAGGAAGTTTGAATTTCAGAAAACTGTTACTACTTAATAATACTTAAATTAAAGAATATTTTTATTCAGTACAAAATAGAACAAATTTTGGCCTGAAATTTTGAATTTTGCAAAACCGTTAGAAAGTTTGAATTTCAGAAAACCTTCTTAATGATACTTTAATTTAAGATTTTTTGAAGGCACGAAATTTTGAATTTTGCAAAACCGTTAAAAAGTTTGAATTTCAGAAAACCGTTACTTCTTAATATACTTTAATTAAAGATTTTTTGTATCTGGTACAAAATGGAACAACTTTTGGCGTAAAAACTTTCGCGAAATCGTTAGGAAGTTTGAATTTCAGAAAACAATTACTTCTCTAGAATGTTTGAATTTCAGAAAACCGTTACTACTTAAATTAAAGAAATTTTGTATTTAGTACAAATTAGACTAACTTTTAACCAGAAATCTTAAATTTTGCAAAACCGTTAAAAAGTTTGAATTTCAGAAAACCTTCTTAATGATACTTTAATTTAAGAATTTTTGTATCTGGTACAAAATGGAACAACTTTTGGCGTAAAAACTTACGCGAAATCGTTAGGAAGTTTGAATTTCAGAAAACAATTACTTCTCTAGAATGTTTGAATTTCAGAAAACCGTTACTACTTAAATTAAAGAAATTTTGTATTTAGTACAAATTAGAACAACTTTTAACCAGATATCTTGAATTTTGCAAAACCGTTAGAATGTTTGAATTTCAGAAAACCGTTACTTCTTAATATACTTTAATTAGAGATTTTTTGTATTCAGTACAAAATAGAACAACTTTTGGAAAACCGTTAAGAAATTTGAAGTTCAGAAAACCGTTACTTCTTAATATGCTTTAATTAAAGAATTTTTGTATTCAGCACAAAATAGAACAACTTTTGGCTTGAAATTTTGAGTTTTGCAAAACCAGTACAAAATAGATAACAGTTAATTCTTAATATACTTTAATTAGAGATTTTTTGTATTCAGTACGAAATAGAACAACTTTTGGAAAACCGACTTAATATACTTTAATTAAAGATTTTTTGAAGGCCCGAAATTTTGAATTTTGCAAAACCGTTAAAAAGTTTGAATTTCAGAAAACCGTTACTTCTTAATATACTTTAATTAGAGATTTTTTGTATTCAGTACAAAATAGAACAACTTTTGGAAAACCGTTAAGAAATTTGAAGTTCAGAAAACCGTTACTTCTTAATATGCTTTAATTAAAGAATTTTTGTATTCACTACGAAATAGAACAACTTTTGGAAAACCGACTTAATATACTTTAATTAAAGATTTTTTGAAGGCCCGAAATTTTGAATTTTGCAAAACCGTTAAAAAGTTTGAATTTCAGAAAACCGTTACTTCTTAATATACTTTAATTAAAGATTTTTTGTATTCAGTACAAAATAGAACAACTTTTGTCCTGAAATTTTGAATTTTGCAAAACCGTTAAAAAGTTTGAATTTCAGAAAACTGTTACTACTTAATAATACTTAAATTAAAGAATTTTTTTATTCAGTACAAAATAGAACAAATTTTGGCCTGAAATTTTGAATTTTGCAAAACCGTTAGAAAGTTTGAATTTCAAAAAAACCTTCTTAATGATACTTTAATTTAAGATTTTTTGAAGGCACGAAATATAGAATTTTGCAAAACCGTTAAAAAGTTTGAATTTCAGAAAACCGTTACTTCTTAATATACTTTAATTAAAGATTTTTTGTATCTGGTACAAAATGGAACAACTTTTGGCGTAAAAACTTTCGCGAAATCGTTAGAAAGTTTGAATTTCAGAAAACAATTACTTCTCTAGAATGTTTGAATTTCAGAAAACCGTTACTACTTAAATTAAAGAAATTTTGTATTTAGTACAAATTAGAACAACTTTTAACCAGATATCTTGAATTTTGCAAAACCGTTAGAATGTTTGAATTTCAGAAAACCGTTACTTCTTAATATACTTTAATTAGAGATTTTTTGTATTCAGTACAAAATAGAACAACTTTTGGAAAACCGTTAAGAAATTTGAAGTTCAGAAAACCGTTACTTCTTAATATGCTTTAATTAAAGAATTTTTGTATTCAGCACAAAATAGAACAACTTTTGGCCTGAAATTTTGAGTTTTGCAAAACCAGTACAAAATAGATAACAGTTAATTCTTAATATACTTTAATTAGAGATTTTTTGTATTCAGTACGAAATAGAACAACTTTTGGAAAACCGTTAAGAAATTTGAAGTTCAGAAAACCGTTACTACTTAATAATACTTAAATTAAAGAATTTTTTTATTCAGTACAAAATAGAACAAATTCACTATGGGCCCAAAATGGCAAAGGTTGTCAAAAATTCAGGTTATGTGTGGATGTTGTAGTGCCTGAAGAGTAGTGTACGGGAAAAAAAGAAATTTTGTCCAAAACTGCTCTGTGCCTGACTTATGGCCAAAAAACGATTTTTGGTACCTGCCAATATAAAAATTGTTGGCGTGCTTCAATGTATGGACCAATTTTTTTCAAACTTTTTTTATTTATTAGATATACATAGAACCTACAAAATAGCAACACATTTGCATAATTTAGGTTCCACTGTATATCCAAAAAAGTTAAAAATATGTCAAAAAATGCGATTTTTTTAACATTTCATGCTCTCATGTAGCTATAATGCACTATGGGATAAAAAATATATATGCATTTGATAGAACCTATTTATACCTAAAAATCATACATAGATTGTAATTTAATTGGATGCACTACAAAAGCATAAAATAACTTTAAAGCCAAAAATTTTCGGTTTTTTGTGATTTTTTGACCTTTAACCCCATTTTTCACTATAAATTAAGTTCGTGCTGTTTCAGGTGAACATTGATTATTATAGGACTAATATTGTACTATTATTATGTGAAAAAAAATTTCAATATGGGACCCCCCTAGCTCATTTTTGGGGGGTCCAAAGGTATACCCCCCCTCAAAAATGGGGGTCTCTCAAAACTCAATGTTACTTTTCTTAACCGGATGTTTAACAAATAATTTAAAAACACTTTTAAACTACATTTGAATAAATTTTAAGTAGTTTCAAACTGTTCTGAACAATCGAAACTACTCATGTTAGCCAGTTCATAGATTTGTAAGTTTTTGAGTTTTAGACATATTTTCACGAGGTTTTTTGACTCAAATGGCAATACAGATATAAATTGTTTATTTTTTCATAAAGTACTAACAATATCCTATCCAACAATATATAATAAGTCATACATAAGGTCAATTCAGTCAAAAATTTTGAAAAATGTTCAAAATTTTATGTTTTTTTAAAATTCATACTTCACATTTATGCTTATAAATGCTGTTAATCTTAAGTATATGAATTTAATTTGGTATTTTTGTAGACATTAGAGTAGTTTTAATGTAATAAAAAGAAAAATTAAAGTTTAAATATAGCTTAATGTAATAAAGGACAAAGTCCAATTTACCATATTTTGACTTCCTTTACTCAGTGCAGGGAGCATCCAAATTTTATTTTTTGAAATATTTTCTATAGATCTGTACTAGAACTAATAGAAAATATTCGCAAAAGTAAATTTTCGTGGCTAATTGTAAGAATTGAATAAACAAATTTATTCAAAAAATTGCTATTTTTAAGGATTTTCAATGGACAAATTTGTTCGATTTAATCTCGGAAAATTATTTTTTTGCCTATTTTCTATAAGTTCTAGTATAGATCTATAGAAAATATTTTAAAAAATAAAATTTGGATGCTCCCTGCACTGAGTAAAGGAAGTCAAAATATGGTAAATTGGACTTTGTCCTTTCTGACATTAAGCTATTTTTGAACTTTGATTTTCTTTTTATTACCTTAACACTACTCTAATCTGTACAAAAATACCAAATTTAATTCATATACTAAGGTTTAACAGCATTTATAAGAATAAATGTGAAGTATGATTTTCAGAAAACATAAAATTTTGCACTTTTTTCAAAATTTGTGGCTGAATTGACCTTATGTATGACTTATTATATATTGTTGGATAGGATATTGTTAGTACATTATGAAAAAATAAACAATTTATATATGTATTGCTATTTGAGTCCAAAAAACCTCGTGAAAATATGTCTAAAACTCAAAAACTTACAAATCTATGAACTGGCTAACATGAGTAGTTTCGATTGTTTAGAACAGTTTGAAACTACTTAAAATTTGTTCAAATGTAGTTTAAAAGTGTTTTTAAATTATTTGTTAAACATCCGGTTAAGAAAAGTAACATTGAGTTTTGAGAGACCCCCATTTTTGAGGGGGGGTATACTTTGGACCCCCCAAAATGAGCTAGGGGTCCCATATTGAAATTTTTTTTCACATAATAATAGTACAATATAAGTCCTATAATAATCAATGTTCACCTGAAACAGCACGAATTTACTTTATAGTGAAAAATGGGGTTAAAGGTCAAAAAATCACAAAAAACCGAAAATTTTTGGCTTTAAAGTTATTTTATGCTTTTGTAGTGCATCAATTAAATTACAATCTATGTATGATTTTTAGGTATAAATAGGTTCTATCAAATGCATATATATTTTTTATCCCATAGTGCATTATAGCTACATGAGAGCATGAAATGTTAAAAAAATCGCATTTTTTGACATATTTTTAACTTTTTTGGATATACAGTGGAACCTAAATTATGCAAATGTGTTGCTATTTTGTAGGTTCTATGTATATCTAATAAATAAAAAAAGTTTGAAAAAAATTGGTCCATACATTGAAGCACGCCAACAATTTTTATATTGGCAGGTACCAAAAATCGTTTTTTGGCCATAAGTCAGGCACAGAGCAGTTCTGGACAAAATTTCTTTTTTTCCCGTACACTACTCTTCAGGCACTACAACATCCACACATAACCTGAATTTTTGACAACCTTTGCCATTTTGGGCCCATAGTGAAATTTTGGCCTGAAATTTTGAATTTTGCAAAACCGTTAGAAAGTTTGAATTTCAGAAAACCGTTACTTCTTAATATACTTTAATTAAAGATTTTTTGAAGGCCCGAAATTTTGAATTTTGCAAAACCGTTAAAAAGTTTGAATTTCAGAAAACCGTTACTTCTTAATATACTTTAATTAAAGATTTTTTGTATCTGGTACAAAATGGAACAACTTTTGGCGTAAAAACTTTCGCGAAATCGTTAGAAAGTTTGAATTTCAGAAAACAATTACTTCTCTAGAATGTTTGAATTTCAGAAAACCGTTACTACTTAAATTAAAGAAATTTTGTATTTAGTACAAATTAGAACAACTTTTAACCAGATATCTTGAATTTTGCAAAACCGTTAGAATGTTTGAATTTCAGAAAACCGTTACTTCTTAATATACTTTAATTAAAGATTTTTTGAAGGCCCGAAATTTTGAATTTTGCAAAACCGTTAAAAAGTTTGAATTTCAGAAAACCGTTACTTCTTAATATACTTTAATTAAAGATTTTTTGTATCTGGTACAAAATGGAACAACTTTTGGCGTAAAAACTTTCGCGAAATCGTTAGAAAGTTTGAATTTCAGAAAACAATTACTTCTCTAGAATGTTTGAATTTCAGAAAACCGTTACTACTTAAATTAAAGAAATTTTGTATTTAGTACAAATTAGAACAACTTTTAACCAGAAATCTTGAATTTTTCAAAACCGTTAGAATATTTGAATTTCAAAAAACCGTTACTTCTTAATATACTTTAATTAGAGATTTTTTGTATTCAGTACAAAATAGAACAACTTTTGGAAAACCGTTAGGAAATTTGAAGTTCAGAAAACCGTTACTTCTTAATATGCTTTAATTAAAGAATTTTTGTATTCAGCACAAAATAGAACAACTTTTGGCCTGAAATTTTGAGTTTTGCAAAATCAGTACAAAATAGATAACAGTTAATTCTTAATATACTTTAATTAGAGATTTTTTGTATTCAGTACGAAATAGAACAACTTTTGGAAAACCGTTAGGAAGTTTGAATTTCAGAAAACCGTTACTTCTTAATATACTTTAATTAAAGATTTTTTGAAGGCCCGAAATTTTGAATTTTGCAAAACCGTTAAAAAGTTTGAATTTCAGAAAACCGTTACTTCTTAATATACTTTAATTAAAGATTTTTTGTATTCAGTACAAAATAGAACAACTTTTGGAGAACCGTTAGGAAGTTTGAAGTTCAGAAAACCGTTACTACTTAATAATACTTAAATTAAAGAATTTTTTTATACAGTGGGTATTTCTTTGGATGACTTTTTGAATTTTTTTACCGAAGAATCGATTTTTTGGAAAATATCTCCACTAAAGTTCTTCATATTATTGCTTTAACTGATTCATTAGACCATAAACTATCATATTTGTTCAATTATGGATCTTTAAACTCTGTAGTAATTTAGTTATTTCGATTCTTCAGTCAATAACTCGATGACAAAATTCGGAACTTTCATTTTTTTCATCCGAAGAATCGAAAAATAGACAAAATTAAAGATACTACAGGTAAAAGACAGCTACTAATGGATACATCGTACTTAAATCTATCATTTTATGCTACTAGATCTTACCATTATTCATTAATTAAAGAGATATTTCGATTCTTTGTGTAAAAAATCATGTCATCGAGTTATTTTTGAGCTTTTTTTTCCTAATCCGTGACGAAAAATACCAAATGAAATTTTCCAAAAAACTCAAATTTTGGTCTAAATTTAGCATTGCAATGTGAAATAACTATTAATTCAGTAAGAATTAATAATGAAAGACTGTTTAAAGTTAATTTGAGCTATCAAAACATGAAATTAGAAGTGATTTTTATGAAAACATTTTTTAGTACTAAAATTCAAATAACCTTGGATTATAAAAGCTCTTTTTCAAAAATTCAACTCATCCAAAGAATCTCCCAGTACAAAATAGAACAAATTTTGGCCTGAAATTTTGAATTTTGCAAAACCGTTAGAAAGTTTGAATTTCAGAAAACCTTCTTAATGATACTTTAATTTAAGATTTTTTGTATCTGGTACAAAATGGAACAACTTTTGGCGTAAAAACTTTCGCAAAATCGTTAGGAAGTTTGAATTTCAGAAAACAATTACTTCTCTAGAATGTTTGAATTTCAGAAAACCGTTTCTACTTAATATACTTTAATTAGAGATTTTATGTATTCAGTACGAAATAGAACAACTTTTGGAAAACCGTTAAGAAATTTGAAGTTCAGAAAACCGTTACTTCTTAATATGCTTTAATTAAAGAATTTTTGTATTCAGCACAAAATAGAACAACTTTTGGCCTGAAATTTTGAGTTTTGCAAAACCAGTACAAAATAGATAACAGTTAATTCTTAATATACTTTAATTAGAGATTTTTTGTATTCAGTACGAAATAGAACAACTTTTAAAAAACCGTTAGGAAGTTTGAATTTCAGAAAACCGTTACTACTTAATAATACTTAAATTAAAGAATTTTTTTATTCAGTGCAAAATAGAACAAATTTTGGCCTGAAATTTTGAATTTTGCAAAACCGTTAGAAAGTTTGAATTTCAGAAAAACGATACTTCTTAATATACTTTATTAAAAAAAATTTTGAAGGCCCGAAATTTTGAATTTTGCAAAACCGTTAAAAAGTTTGAATTTCCGAAAACCGTTACTTCTTAATAAACTTTAATTAAAGATTTTTGTATTCAGTACAAAATAGAACAACTTTTGGCCTGAAATTTTGAATTTTGCAAAACCGTTAAAAAGTTTGAATTGTAGAAAACCGTTACTTCTTAATATGCTTTAATTAAAGAATTTTTGTATTCAGTACAAAATAGAACAATTTTTGGCCTGAAATTTTGAATTTTGCAAAACCGTTAGAATGTTTGAATTTCAGAAAACCGTTACTTCTTAATATACTTTAATTAAAGATTTTTTGAAGGCCCGAAATTTTGAATTTTGCAAAACCGTTAAAAAGTTTGAATTTCAGAAAACCGTTACTTTTTAATATACTTTAATTAAAGATGTTTTGTATTCAGTACAAAATAGAACAACTTTTGGCCTGAAATTTTGAATTTTGCAAAACCGTTAAAAAGTTTGAATTTCAGAAAACCGTTACTTCTTAATATGCTTTAATTAAAGAATTTTTGTATTCAGTACAAAATAGAACAACTTTTGGAGAACCGTTAGGAAGTTTGAAGTTCAGAAAACCGTTACTACTTAATAATACTTAAATTAAAGAATTTTTTTATTCAGTACAAAATAGAACAAATTTTGGCCTGAAATTTTGAATTTTGCAAAACCGTTAGAAAGTTTGAATTTCAGAAAACCTTCTTAATGATACTTTAATTTAAGATTTTTTGAAGGCACGAAATTTTGAATTTTGCAAAACCGTTAAAAATTTTGAATTTCAGAAAACCGTTACTTCTTAATATACTTTAATTAGAGATTTTTTGTATCTGGTACAAAATGGAACAACTTTTGGCGTAAAAACTTTCGCAAAATCGTTATGAAGTTTGAATTTCAGAAAACAATTACTTCTCTAGAATGTTTGAATTTCAGAAAACCGTTACTACTTAAATTAAAGAAATTTTGAATTTAGTACAAATTAGAACAACTTTTAACCAGAAATCTTGAATTTTGCAAAACCGTTAAAAAGTTTGAATTTCAGAAAACCTTCTTAATGATACTTTAATTTAAGAATTTTTGTATCTGGTACAAAATGGAACAACTTTTGGCGTAAAAACTTACGCGAAATCGTTAGGAAGTTTGAATTTCAGAAAACAATTACTTCTCTAGAATGTTTGAATTTCAGAAAACCGTTACTTCTTAATATACTTTAATTAGAGATTTTTTGTATTCAGTACAAAATAGAACAACTTTTGGAAAACCGTTAGGAAATTTGAAGTTCAGAAAACCGTTACTTCTTAATATGCTTTAATTAAAGAATTTTTGTATTCAGCACAAAATAGAACAACTTTTGGCCTGAAATTTTGAGTTTTGCAAAACCAGTACAAAATAGATAACAGTTAATTCTTAATATACTTTAATTAGAGATTTTTTGTATTCAGTACGAAATAGAACAACTTTTGGAAAACCGTTAAGAAATTTGAATTTCAGAAAACCGTTACTACTTAATAATACTTAAATTAAAGAATTTTTTTATTCAGTACAAAATAGAACAAATTTTGGCCTGAAATTTTGAATTTTGCAAAACCGTTAGAAAGTTTGAATTTCAGAAAACCGTTACTTCTTAATATACTTTAATTAAAGATTTTTTGAAGGCACGAAATTTTGAATTTTGCAAAACCGTTAAAAAGTTTGAATTTCAGAAAACCGTTACTTCTTAATATACTTTAATTAAAGATTTTTTGTATCTGGTACAAAATGGAACAACTTTTGGCGTAAAAACTTTCGCGAAATCGTTAGAAAGTTTGAATTTCAGAAAACAATTACTTCTCTAGAATGTTTGAATTTCAGAAAACCGTTACTACTTAAATTAAAGAAATTTTGTATTTAGTACAAATTAGAACAACTTTTAACCAGATATCTTGAATTTTGCAAAACCGTTAGAATGTTTGAATTTCAGAAAACCGTTACTTCTTAATATACTTTAATTAGAGATTTTTTGTATTCAGTACAAAATAGAACAACTTTTGGAAAACCGTTAAGAAATTTGAAGTTCAGAAAACCGTTACTTCTTAATATGCTTTAATTAAAGAATTTTTGTATTCAGCACAAAATAGAACAACTTTTGGCTTGAAATTTTGAGTTTTGCAAAACCAATACAAAATAGATAACAGTTAATTCTTAATATACTTTAATTAGAGATTTTTTGTATTCAGTACAAAATAGAACAACTTTTGGAAAACCGACTTAATATACTTTAATTAAAGATTTTTTGAAGGCCCGAAATTTTGAATTTTGCAAAACCGTTAAAAAGTTTGAATTTCAGAAAACCGTTACTTCTTAATATACTTTAATTAGAGATTTTTGTATTCAGTACAAAATAGAACAACTTTTGGAAAAAAGAAATTTGAAGTTCAGAAAACCGTTACTTTTAAATTAAAAAATTTTGTATTTAGTACACGATTTTTTTAACCATATTTTGAATTTTCAAAACCGTTAAAATTTTGAATTTCAGAAAACCGTTACTTCTTAATGTACTTTAATTAAGATTTTTTGTATTCAGTACAAAATAGAACAACTTTTGGAAAACCGTTAAGAAATTTGAATTTCAGAAAACCGTTACTTCTTAATATGTTTTAATTAAAGAATTTTTGTATTCAGCACAAAATAGAACAACTTTTGGCCTGAAATTTTGAGTTTTGCAAAACCAGTACAAAATAGATAACAGTTAATTCTTAATATACTTTAATTAGAGATTTTTTGTATTCAGTAAAAATAGAACAACTTTTGGAAAACCGTTAAGAAATTTGAATTTCAGAAAACCGTTACTTCTTAATATACTTTAATTAAAGATTTTTTGAAGGCCCGAAATTTTGAATTTTGCAAAACCGTTAAAAAGTTTGAATTTCAGAAAACCGTTACTTCTTAATATACTTTAATTAAAGATTTTTTGTATCTGGTACAAAATGGAACAACTTTTGGCGTAAAAACTTTCGCGAAATCGTTAGAAAGTTTGAATTTCAGAAAACAATTACTTCTCTAGAATGTTTGAATTTCAGAAAACCGTTACTACTTAAATTAAAGAAATTTTGTATTTAGTACAAATTAGAACAACTTTTAACCAGATATCTTGAATTTTGCAAAACCGTTAGAATGTTTGAATTTCAGAAAACCGTTACTTCTTAATATACTTTAATTAGAGATTTTTGGTATTCAGTACAAAATAGAACAACTTTTGGAAAACCGTTAAGAAATTTGAAGTTCAGAAAACCGTTACTTCTTAATATGCTTTAATTAAAGAATTTTTGTATTCAGCACAAAATAGAACAACTTTTGGCTTGAAATTTTGAGTTTTGCAAAACCAATACAAAATAGATAACAGTTAATTCTTAATATACTTTAATTAGAGATTTTTTGTATTCAGTACGAAATAGAACAACTTTTGGAAAACCGACTTAATATACTTTAATTAAAGATTTTTTGAAGGCCCGAAATTTTGAATTTTGCAAAACCGTTAAAAAGTTTGAATTTCAGAAAACCGTTACTTCTTAATATACTTTAATTAAAGATTTTTGTATTCAGTACAAAATAGAACAACTTTTGGAAAACCGTTAAAAATTTGAAGTTCAGAAAACCGTTACTACTTAAAATTTAAATTAAGAGAATTTTGTATTTAGTACAAATTAGAACAACTTTTAACCAGATAATCTTGAATTTTGCAAAACCGTTAGAATGTTTGAATTTCAGAAAACCGTTACTTCTTAATATACTTTAATTAGAGATTTTTTGTATTCAGTACAAAATAGAACAACTTTTGAAAACCGTTAAGAAATTTGAATTTCAGAAAACCGTTACTTCTTAATATACTTTAATTAGAGATTTTTTGTATTCAGCACAAAATAGAACAACTTTTGGCCTGAAATTTTGAGTTTTGCAAAACCAGTACAAAATAGATAACAGTTAATTCTTAATATACTTTAATTAAAGATTTTTTGTATTCAGTACGAAATAGAACAACTTTTGGAAAACCGTTAGGAAGTTTGAATTTCAGAAAACCGTTACTACTTAATAATACTTAAATTAAAGAATTTTTTGTATTCAGTACAAAATAGAACAAATTTTGGCCTGAAATTTTGAATTTTGCAAAACCGTTAGAAAGTTTGAATTTCAGAAAACCGTTACTTCTTAATATACTTTAATTAAAGATTTTTTGAAGGCCCGAAATTTTGAATTTTGCAAAACCGTTAAAAAGTTTGAATTTCAGAAAACCGTTACTTCTTAATATACTTTAATTAAAGATTTTTTGTATCTGGTACAAAATGGAACAACTTTTGGCGTAAAAACTTTCGCGAAATCGTTAGAAAGTTTGAATTTCAGAAAACAATTACTTCTCTAGAATGTTTGAATTTCAGAAAACCGTTACTACTTAAATTAAAGAAATTTTGTATTTAGTACAAATTAGAACAACTTTTAACCAGATATCTTGAATTTTGCAAAACCGTTAGAAACCGTTTGAATTTCAGAAAACCGTTACTTCTTAATATACTTTAATTAAAGATTTTTTGAAGGCCCGAAATTTTGAATTTTGCAAAACCGTTAAAAAGTTTGAATTTCAGAAAACCGTTACTTCTTAATATACTTTAATTAAAGATTTTTTGTATCTGGTACAAAATGGAACAACTTTTGGCGTAAAAACTTTCGCGAAATCGTTAGAAAGTTTGAATTTCAGAAAACAATTACTTCTCTAGAATGTTTGAATTTCAGAAAACCGTTACTACTTAAATTAAAGAAATTTTGTATTTAGTACAAATTAGAACAACTTTTAACCAGAAATCTTGAATTTTGCGAAACCGTTAGAATATTTGAATTTCAGAAAACCGTTACTTCTTAATATACTTTAATTAGAGATTTTTTGTATTCAGTACAAAATAGAACAACTTTTGGAAAACCGTTAGGAAATTTGAAGTTCAGAAAACCGTTACTTCTTAATATGCTTTAATTAAAGAATTTTTGTATTCAGCACAAAATAGAACAACTTTTGGCCTGAAATTTTGAGTTTTGCAAAATCAGTACAAAATAGATAACAGTTAATTCTTAATATACTTTAATTAGAGATTTTTTGTATTCAGTACGAAATAGAACAACTTTTGGAAAACCGTTAGGAAGTTTGAATTTCAGAAAACCGTTACTTCTTAATATACTTTAATTAAAGATTTTTTGAAGGCCCGAAATTTTGAATTTTGCAAAACCGTTAAAAAGTTTGAATTTCAGAAAACCGTTACTTCTTAATATACTTTAATTAAAGATTTTTTGTATTCAGTACAAAATAGAACAACTTTTGGAGAACCGTTAGGAAGTTTGAAGTTCAGAAAACCGTTACTACTTAATAATACTTAAATTAAAGAATTTTTTTATACAGTGGATGACTTTTTGAATTTTTTTACCGAAGAATCGATTTTTTGGAAAATATCTCCACTAAAGTTCTTCATATTATTGCTTTAACTGATTCATTAGACCATAAACTATCATATTTGTTCAATTATGGATCTTTAAACTCTGTAGTAATTTAGTTATTTCGATTCTTCAGTCAATAACTCGATGACAAAATTCGGAACTTTCATTTTTTTTCATCCGAAGAATCGAAAAATAGACAAAATTAAAGATACTACAGGTAAAAGACAGCTACTAATGGATACATCGTACTTAAATCTATCATTTTATGCTACTAGATCTTACCATTATTCATTAATTAAAGAGATATTTCGATTCTTTGTGTAAAAAATCATGTCATCGAGTTATTTTTGAGCTTTTTTTTCCTAATCCGTGACGAAAAATACCAAATGAAATTTTCCAAATAACTCAAATTTTGGTCTAAATTTAGAATTGCAATGTGAAATAACTATTAATTCAGTAAGAATTAATAATGAAAGACTGTTTAAAGTTAATTTGAGCTATCAAAACATGAAATTAGAAGTGATTTTTATGAAAACATTTTTTAGTACTAAAATTCAAATAACCTTGGATTATAAAAGCTCTTTTTCAAAAATTCAACTCATCCAAAGAATCTCCCAGTACAAAATAGAACAAATTTTGGCCTGAAATTTTGAATTTTGCAAAACCGTTAGAAAGTTTGAATTTCAGAAAACCTTCTTAATGATACTTTAATTTAAGATTTTTTGTATCTGGTACAAAATGGAACAACTTTTGGCGTAAAAACTTTCGCAAAATCGTTAGGAAGTTTGAATTTCAGAAAACAATTACTTCTCTAGAATGTTTGAATTTCAGAAAACCGTTACTACTTAAATTAAAGAAATTTTGTATTTAATACAAATTAGAACAACTTTTAACCAGAAATCTTGAATTTTGCAAAACCGTTAAAAAGTTTGAATTTCAGAAAACCTTCTTAATGATACTTTAATTTAAGAATTTTTGTATCTGGTACAAAATGGAACAACTTTTGGCGTAAAAACTTACGCGAAAACGTTAGGAAGTTTGAATTTCAGAAAACAATTACTTCTCTAGAATGTTTGAATTTCAGAAAACCGTTACTTCTTAATATACTTTAATTAGAGATTTTATGTATTCAGTACAAAATAGAACAACTTTTGGAAAACCGTTAGGAAATTTGAAGTTCAGAAAACCGTTACTTCTTAATATGCTTTAATTAAAGAATTTTTGTATTCAGCACAAAATAGAACAACTTTTGGCCTGAAATTTTGAGTTTTGCAAAACCAGTACAAAATAGATAACAGTTAATTCTTAATATACTTTAATTAGAGATTTTTTGTATTCAGTACGAAATAGAACAACTTTTAAAAAACCGTTAGGAAGTTTGAATTTCAGAAAACCGTTACTACTTAATAATACTTAAATTAAAGAATTTTTTTATTCAGTGCAAAATAGAACAAATTTTGGCCTGAAATTTTGAATTTTGCAAAACCGTTAGAAAGTTTGAATTTCAGAAAAAGTTGTGTACTTCTTAATATACTTTAATTAAAAAAAATTTTGAAGGCCCGAAATAAGATTGAATTTTGCAAAACCGTTAAAAAGTTTGAATTTCCGAAAACCGTTACTTCTTAATAAACTTTAATTAAAGATTTTTGTATTCAGTACAAAATATTGAACAACTTTTGGCCTGAAATTTTGAATTTTGCAAAACCGTTAAAAAGTTTGAATTTTCAGAAAACCGTTACTTCTTAATATGCTCTTAATTAAAGAATTTTTGTATTCAGTACAAAATAGAACAATTTTTGGCCTGAAATTTTGAATTTTGCAAAACCGTTAGAAAGTTTGAATTTCAGAAAACCGTTACTTCTTAATATACTTTAATTAAAGATTTTTTGAAGGCCCGAAATTTTGAATTTTGCAAAACCGTTAAAAAGTTTGAATTTCAGAAAACCGTTACTTTTTAATATACTTTAATTAAAGATGTTTTGTATTCAGTACAAAATAGAACAACTTTTGGCCTGAAATTTTGAATTTTGCAAAACCGTTAAAAAGTTTGAATTTCAGAAAACCGTTACTTCTTAATATACTTTAATTAAAGAATTTTTGTATTCAGTACAAAATAGAACAACTTTTGGAGAACCGTTAGGAAGTTTGAAGTTCAGAAAACCGTTACTACTTAATAATACTTAAATTAAAGAATTTTTTTATTCAGTACAAAATAGAACAAATTTTGGCCTGAAATTTTGAATTTTGCAAAACCGTTAGAAAGTTTGAATTTCAGAAAACCTTACTTAATGATACTTTAATTTAAGATTTTTTCGTGAAGGCACGAAATTTTGAATTTTGCTTTAACCGTTAAAAAATTAACTTTGAATTTCAGTCAAAACCGTTACTTATAATATACTTTAATCTAAAGTCTTTATTTTGTATCTGTTAGTCTAAATGGAACAACTTCCTGGCGTAAAAACATTCGCAAAATCAAAAATGAATTTTCTCACGGATTTCAGAAAACAAGTACTTCTCTAGAATCACTAAAATTTCAGAAAACCGTTACTACTTAAATTAAAGAAATTTTGCAGCGTTTAGTACAAATTAGAACAACTTTTAACCAGAAATCTTGAAATATTTTGCAAAACCGTTAGAAAGTTTGAATTTCAGAAAACCTTCTTAATGATACTTTAATTTAAGAATTTTTGTATCTGGTACAAAATGGAACAACTTTTGGCATAAAAACTTACGCGAAATATTTAATTAAGTTTGCATGACAGTAAAACAATAACTTGTACATAGAATGTTTGAATCTGCACAAAACCCGTAAGTGTATATAAAGAATGGAGCTATAAAATTAGCCAGATTATGAGAAAAATTGATTACAAAGTCGAAAACTTTTGAAAACCGTTAGGAAATTTGAAGTCCAGAAACACCGTTACTTCTTAATATACTTTAATTAAAAATTTTTGTATTCAGCACAAAATAGAACAACTTTTGGCCTGAAATTTTGAATTTTGCAAAACCAGTTACAAAATTTGAATTTCCGAAAACCGTTACTTCTTAATAAACTTTAATTAATGAATTTTGGTATTCAGTACAAAATAGAACAACTTTTGGCCTGAAATTTTGAATTTTGCAAAACCGTTAAAAAGTTTGAATTGTAGAAAACCGTTACTTCTTAATATGCTTTAATTAAAGAATTTTTGTATTCAGTACAAAATAGAACAACTTTTGGCCTGAAATTTTGAATTTTGCAAAACCGTTAGAAAGTTTGAATTTCAGAAAACCGTTACTTCTTAATATACTTTAATTAAAGATTTTTGAAGGCCCGAAATTTTGAATTTTGCAAAACCGTTAAAAAGTTTGAATTTCAGAAAACCGTTACTTTTTAATATACTTTAATTAAAGATGTTTTGTATTCAGTACAAAATAGAACAACTTTAAGCCTGAAATTTTGACTTTTGGAAAACCGTTAAGAAATTTGAAGTTCAGAAAACCGTTACTTCTTAATATGCTTTAATTAAAGAATTTTTGTATTCAGTACAAAATAGAACAACTTTTGGAGAACCGTTAGGAAGTTTGAAGTTCAGAAAACCTTTACTACTTAATAATACTTAAATTCATGAGAAAAATTATTAACAAATAGATATGTAATGAAAAAATTATTATAAGAGATGGAAAACCGGTGGTAAGCCTCTTTACATACATTCGATATCCAGCATCTTGAGCCTCCTGAGCACGAATGATAGATAACAAATAGATTTTGCAAGAAATCACAACACGCCAATAAATATAAAATTACAAAAGTCCTCGTGTTATTGATCGAGGGACTTAAGCGCATTTTTGTCCCAGCGATCAGTCCTTAATTTACAAGTCACTTCCAGACCTAAAAAACTAGATCCAGCAAGATCCAAGCACTTTCAGACCTACAAAACAAGATCCAGTAGGTTTATCGAAAAAAAATTATTAACAAATAAATTTTTCTTGTAACGGTTTTCTAAGATTTAAACTTTCTAACGGTTTTGAGGAATTCAAAATTTTCCCGCCAAAACTTGTTCACGTTTTGTACTAAAAACTAAAATTCATTAATTATAGTATTTAGACAATGTTTCAAGATTTTTTAATGGCCGTCGCCGCAATAATTTTATGAAACTGAGCTATTGCAAAAAACCAGAGCTCTCTCTCGCGAAACTTGCTTAAAAATAAAATATTCGTAACAAAGTTTTTTTCCTTCTTTAACTTAATTTTTTTAACACTATGACGATTTTTTTTTTCATATAATTAACTACACAAATGTTGAAAGAGCAGCCAACAGCAGCAGTAGCACAGAACGATAAGAGATACTACTAAAATGCGTGAATTACTACTTTTACAATCACTCGAAAATCCTTGAACTTTTTATTCGCACCACTGCAATTAGATTACTATGATAAAACTATTCAGTTTTTAAGATGAAAAATTTCAATAATTTCACAATTTTATTTTTTTCTGCTCACTAAAATGTTTTGGCACTCATGTTTCACAGATATTTGTTGTCCCGTTACTTAACCTATTTTATTTAACTTATCAATAATCCAACCAAGCTGTTTTCATAAAAACACTGCAAAATTTCACTAACTGGCATTTTCTGTAATGACATGAGAAAAATTATTAACAAATAGATATGTAATGAAAAAATTATTATAAGAGATGGAAAACCGGTGGTAAGACTCTTTACATACATTCGATATCCAGCATCTTGAGCCTCCTGAGCACGAATGATAGATAACAAATAGATTTTGCAAGAAATCACAACACGCCAATAAATATAAAATTACAAAAGTCCTCGTGTTATTGATCGAGGGACTTAAGCGCATTTTTGTCCCAGCGATCAGTCCTTAATTTACAAGTCACTTCCAGACCTAAAAAACTAGATCCAGCAAGATCCAAGTCACTTTCAGACCTACAAAACAAGATCCAGTAGGTTTATCGAAAAAAATATGTAATAAAAATAAATTTTTCTTGTAACGGTTTTCTAAGATTTAAACTTTCTAACGGTTTTGAGGAATTCAAAATTTTCCCGCCAAAACTTGTTCACGTTTTGTACTGAAAACTA